>NW_013667310.1:57137-60053 GCF_000517525.1 Limulus polyphemus | reverse complement strand
TTTTTTTACCTTGTGGCTTTCTGAAATGGGTGCGTCCGATTGCCTTGTTCTATATTTATAAATCAATATCTCCGGAGAGAGTAATTCACGTGTTTTTTGTTGTTTTTTTTCTATTTTAATTTTTCTAGTGTTTCGTATATAAGTTCAATGGTTTGTTTGTGATAATTAAAGCTGGTATATTTATACGAAGCATGGTGGTATGTGTACGATCCTGGTCATATATATATATATATATATATTTGTATATGTACGTAAGTGCGTTTTCATATTGTATTTTTAATAAATCAGGTTTTTTGGTATTTTATTATTTGTTGTCATTATGCTATTTTAAGGGTTTTTATCTTGGGTGGGTCCTATTGATTATTCGGTAAAATATAGACCTGTTCACTGTACAAAAAGGAAAGTATTTATTTCCTATTAAAAGTTTAACAACTTGTATCGTTTCACGAACTAACAGTGACCAAATGATAGGCCTAACTCACAAATACAACTAAATTCTCGTATGTACGACACAAAATAAAAAAGTTTACAGGACTAAACTTAGAAAATAACTTATTGTTTAACTGGCTGAGTCACTAACTGACTGATGTTTTTATACTATTTTTTTAATTTTCTAGAATATTCGAAACACCACGTCAAATCCATACACTCAGGAAATTTCTAGGCATCTTACATCGTTAATATATCATGCCAAAATTCCCTCTACTAAACAGTACAAAATATCTAAATTCAAATATTAAAAACATAGCTTTACAACATTTAAACACAAATAACATAATAGTATATTAAACTTAAACTTACGTAATTAGTAATAAAGTCACTATTTACAATTAACAAAAATTACTATTCATAAATAAACATTACAACAATTAAAGTATTAATTAAAAGTGGGACAGCAATATGTCTAAGGACTTAAAACGTGGTGGACACAGCAGATAGCCCAAAGTGGTTTTGCTATAAAATACACTTCTTTTCAGATAAAATTCGTTGATGTTACAGACTTACTTGAGCCCCCACTCCTTCTGATACCTTAGACACCCTGGCCGAAGACCCTCTCTTAATGATTTAACAGAAATTTGCAATAAAACAAACAAGAAATAACTAAAATCACTGAATACTCAATAACTTCGCTAACTGTTTTTTTTTTAATATAAATAATGTACTATTGTCTTTGGATATTACATGAAGCTTCTCATTGTAGAATCACCATAATCAGCAGCTCCTTCTAGCAAACATGTAAATTATAATATTGAAAATATAGCTTAGAATAACAATAATGTTTATACTTGTTGACATTGACATTGGCATTCACGTAAAGTATTTTCATTAAATGTTACTCAGGATATCTTGTGGTATTTAAATGATAAATATAACACACCAGTTAAACCACAATTATTTGTTTTTGTAATAATAAATAATTGTAGCCTAAATTGTATATCACTTTTATTAATGAAAATTATATTGTTTATTTACAGTCAGCTTAGCCCCCCACCCATAGCATTGGCCTTAATTTAACCTAAATAACTACTCATAGATTACAAACTACCTCCTCATTGTAAACTGTTCAGATGCAGAACCATTAACATTTAAAGAAATATTCCAACAACAGAGCAAACTGGTGGAGATTAAAGCATGATTTCTACTTTAAATATAATACCATTTTTGGATTAAATCACAGTTTCTAGATAGCACCTGAATCCTATAAATTTAATTCTGAATAAGGCCAAAATGATAAATATCTCCCTCTTTTGATCGAGTTGGACTGGTATAAAGCTGTTGCAATGGCATGGTCCATGAGAAAAAGTCAAATTTATATATTCATGACACATGAAAATTTTAACAAAAATATTCTGTATCACATGGTTGGCCTCAATAAACATTGATGTTAGTATGGTTAGAAAGACCAGTGAAATTTATTACAATTATATTATCCCAAACTTTGGATAATTAAAGTGAGTAGCTAAAGTTTTTTGGCAAAAATTTTAATTGAAATGCTACATGATCTGTATGACATTAATAGCTACAATAAGATACTTAAAAAGTTTACAAAACAAATACTTCACTGTATTTAATTACTTAGATTATGCAAAAGTATAAACATGAAACTTCTGAGTTTAATCTAGTAAACTTGACATACTAAAGTAGAGTTAATGCTCTAGATCTCTCACTCACTTTTCCATTTAAAGTATTAATATTATATTTGTAGATTTTTGTTTAATATACTCTTCAAAGTTTGTTGACAGTAATTAATGCTAGATGCACATATATCCCTTCCCATAGACTATGTCAGCTTATGTTTTAAAAGATTCTTATTTTCAAGACAAATAGGTAATTATGAAAAATTTAATTTACTTAGAAAAGTCATTATTTAAAACAAACATTGATATTCACAATCCCTAAATGGTAGCTTTAGAACATGCACGAAATTTTGTTTCCCTAGTATTATAAGGGAATATAATTAAGTTTTCTGTGCTATTTCTTTTGAAAGTAGTAATCAAAAATATTTTTCTCAAAGAGGAAATACCAGCTTAATTAATATACAACAGTAATGTTATTCTGTTCTTCTACTACACATATTTTTGTAGGAAAATAATAAAAAGGAAAACTGCTACTTAGCAGTGAGTTCAGTTTAAACATATATATTACTTCCATATTTAATCATTATTTTATTTTTGTCTCACTAGATGATAGCACACAATGTTATATATATAAGGACAGTTTGGAATTTCGCTAAAAATAAATACATAAATAAAGAATTATCTAAATTAATATTCAATCTATCAAGCAGCTAAAGTTGTTGTACAATTAACAGATCTGTGTACATGTTATTCGTATCTCACTTTAACAACATCAGTTTCTTAATTACCAAAACAATACATTATATAGCTGTCTTCTTTCTTTTAAATCTCCATAGGG
>NW_013667310.1:52588-56961 GCF_000517525.1 Limulus polyphemus | reverse complement strand
AGGGGTCGAGCCTGGAGCTGTATGTGTGGTATCATACTTTAAAACCTAGGATCCGTATGATGTCCTCCCTATTAATCCTCTGACCCTGGCATGGGGTTATGATTGTATACACTTACAGTAACCCGGGGTGAAGTTGGAAAGCGTGGGTCCTGTAAATATCCCCTTAACGTTGGTCCAGTGCTCCGGGGTACTTGTACCATCCAGGAGGAACCATTCCAGCTTCACTGGCCTCCAAATTAATCCAAAATTAGATTATCTATAAAAACAACAAATGTGATAGCAATGGTTTCACATAAAAAATACTTAGAAGTTTGCTTATCTCTCAATAGATAGAGATGATATTGAATTATTATATACAAATATGTTATTTAAAGCACAAAAGAAGTAACAACATTTTCATTACCCATATCAACTGTCATAACATTATATCCTTGTTGCAAGTCTTTCTCATTAATCATAATAAAAACCTAGCCTTCTACTAACTGACGTTTAACCTGTTGATGTATTTTAACCACTCTCATCATTTGTTTCTGTTCAGCATCAATGCCATCTCTTCAACATTCTTACTTGACTTTAAGTAATAAAACATTATTTGCACATCAAACATCTACAGGGGCTAGTCCAATAATTATTAAATTAAATTCTCTGAAGGTTTTTGAGTTTAACCTAATGTGATTTCAGGTTAGTAACATGAAGCCAAATAGATACACCAGTGAAAAGGAGGTATCGGCAAATTGGTTAATATTAACTTAGAAGAAATTACGACAAAAATGTCACATTTAGAAACGAGTGTGTCCTTTAAAACAATTATTGTATTTCCATAACTTGCACTGTAGTTAGTTAAGTCCATTAAATTGAGTTTTACTTTATTTATCATTATTTTAAACATGATATAAATTTACACATAGTATTAATAATGAAATAATTAACAATGAAATGGATGTCATAGTAATGGATGGAGATGATATGGAACTATTATAAAAACACAAAAGAAGTAACAAGGATCCATATGATGTCCTCCCTATTAACAACAAACAAACAAGTTAGCTTCTGCTTCAAATATCAGGGCAGTATAGCTGGTTTTCGACCTAAGAGAGTAATAGCCACTAAAATGTTCTACAGCCATTAGTTAAATGCACTGTTAAGAACTAAATAATATATGCTTTTGTACCTAAACTGGGATGTGTAATTACAAATATTTAGATTATATCAAATGTAGTAATTTACTTTAATAAAACTTAGGGAAAATAACATTTTTTTTTTTTTACGTTTGTGGCACTGAGCAATCTTACCTTTCCACATTATATTGTGACAAGCATGCTATTCACAATTATAAACGAATATGCAATATACAAAAAATATTCTTTAAAAACTAGTTAACTATATATGTTACATTTTTTCCACATCCTTAATCGTTCCTATTACAGTTTTTAGGCCTATACATGTCATAGCATTGGACGAGCTGGTCTGGGTTGGTATTTTGGTCTTTGTCAACCTTGGATGGTCAGGTACAATCTAGATCTCTTTCTTCCTCCTTTACATGTATTTTAAAACTGTCAAATGATGGTGAAAAAGTCACGAAAACAGGGCTAAAATGTATAATTTGTAAACACCATTTCTACTTCCCTTATCAGGACCAATGTCCATGAATGTAATATGCTAGTGTTTAGTGCTTTATCACCATTTTGCTTCATTTGGTCGTGTATGACACTTCATAAACAGTTCACTGGTAATTCTTCGCTTTTCAGAAGATAAATATATTAAGTGCGCAATTCACATGAAATGCCTTATAAATACACATTCAATAGGTTAATCCTGGTAATGTGGTAATTTCAAATAATAGATGATTGGATATATGTTGTGTTTTATGCTAAAGTTATATGAATAATGATTTCATGGACATTTGAATTATGTGTGGAATTATTGGACTAAAATGTTTATTAACTATTTCAAAGATCAAGGTAATGCTGTCTTGCTGCTTTTGTGGATTTTGATATTCTTGAATAAGTTATACAATAGTATTCTTGACTGTTTCTATAATAGGTAATTTTGATATCTTTGTCACTTATGCACTTAACTATATATTATAATTTTTCTATAGCAGGGTTAATTGCAGTTTTTGTTGTGTCAGAATTCTGGATTTTTATTGTCTCTTCATGGGTTTGATTTATAATTTTATTCAAATGTTCTATTGTTCTTTTCTCACATAAAGGTGTTTGTTTATTCGGACTTTTTTTCTTTTTATGTTGTGAACAAACTGCAGCTACATAGATTGTGCTTTCTGAGTAGATTAAGTTGTTGGTTCTGACATTGGTGTGGGTGTGACTTTTAATAACTGGTTTTTGTGCCTGGTTTGTTTCAGTGGTTTTGATATTGTTATGTGTTGTAAATACTTTGTTTTATGACCTTGTATCTCTGACATCCTTTGTAATTTGCAGTAGGCCAATTAGAGGATAGAGGGTTTTCTTTTCCGTTTTTACATTATGAAATATATTGATACCCACCACATCCCACACATCATGGGAGAGATTTACAAGCTCCTGCAACATACCAATAACGTTGACAATTGTAACGTTGCGTTACAACTACGGGTGGCGTTTTTGACTCTTCTACTTGAAATCTTTGACACCAAAGAATACTACCATTAGATGTTACAATCTGGATATCCTGGGTTTCTGATGTATGTACTTTTGCCAAATTTGTTTGTTTTGTATTCTTTTATAAAGGTTTTTTTTTTCTACTTTCGTGTAGGAAATTTTGTTTTGTGTAAGTTCTTCTAAGATGAGCATTCGACCAATATGTTTTACCAACCTTGACATATGGATGTCAAACTTGAACACTCACTAAACATCTTAACTCAAGATGCAGACAACACAAAGAAAGATGCTAATCAAACTCCAGGATAAAATTCTGTGCTCAGAGAATAGAAGAAATGCCGAGGTAAGAGACATCTCCAAGTATATTGCAGAATCAAAATGGAAATGGGCCGGAATCATCGCTCGATTAAAAGATAACAGATGGACGAAAAAAAATCACAGAATGGCAGAGAAAAGAGATTAAGAGGTAGACCACACAGAAGATGGCATGATGACATCATAGAGAAAGAGGGCATCACATAGCCGAGAAAAGTATCAGATAAACAGACTTGGATGTCCTTGACGGAGGTCTACACCTTGTAGTGGGCGGACATTCCTTAGAATGAATGAATGAAAATGTTCTTTAATGTGTACATTTCAATGATGTAATGAATCACTTTTCAAATAAGGTCTGTAAATTTTGCCTTTGCTCCTGATAGATGTACTGTTATGTTTCCTAATTTGAATGCATCCTGAGGCCATTCTTTGAGGAGACTGTTTAGGTCAGCTGCCCCAATACCTCTGTTACGAGCATGGGAGCATGCGCGCTGAAGTTTCTAGAAGGATCATGACTTATCGAGAAACCTCGCGAATATTCGAGTGTTTGCCAGGCGCCCTCTTTTTTAGCATATAAGCTTAGCAATTAAAGACAGCGATAGATAGATATGCAGATAGATTGAAGATATAGATAACTGAGTCAAGCAAACAGTAGGCACCATAAGTAAAGTGTGTGTGAACCACTGTGATTTATGCGTGTGTTATAAAAGTTGTTACGTTTAAAGTGACTATGGAAATTCTGTGTATTACAAAGTTGTATCGAGAAAGAATAAACTAGCTTTAATTAAGAAAGGACTTGTATCACTGAAGTTCCTCAGAAAGAATTTATACCGGAAATTAAGGAAATTATCAAACGAGCAGATACATAACACTTCTTACTAATACACCGCCCTTAGCTAGACGTTTTATTCCTGCAAGTTTTACTATGACGAATTTCAACCCGTAGGTGTGGTTCTTTATATATTTTTGGTAAGCACTAATTAATTATGACTGAATGTTTAGGTGTTTGTGAACTTGTGATGGTTTTCTGTTATCTTGTGATTACAAGTTAATGTTTTGTTCTTCAGTATTGTGTGATGTTTTTTTTTATGACTAAAGTGAATCCATTTGTTTCTTTATGTTTTTCATGAGTTTGTGTAAGTATTTCAGTATCAAAGGTGATACTGTTTTCTGAGTATGTATTTGAACATTTTAGTGGTTCTTCTTCTTGTCGCTTTTGTTTTAATTTATCATTTTGTGTGTAATTAAAAATAACGGTTTTTCTCGGAACAGAGAGATGGGTGTGTAGTGGATTCCTGATAATTTTAAATCAATGGTGCGCAAATATTTTTATGGCACTCATATTTTTTATATATATGCGTTTTTTTTTTTTAGTTCCCACCCCGGATCCAGTATAACCTACTTGTATATATTGTTACGTCTCCGTTCGTTCGTTAATTAATTTTCTGTAAATTCGTTCCA
>NW_013667310.1:42258-52540 GCF_000517525.1 Limulus polyphemus | reverse complement strand
AAGATTCGAGAAGGACGTGGCGTGATACTAGTCACGTGACCTCGCTGACGCAACAATATATATATACTGTGCATGTTATTTTCTCATGTTAATTGTTATTACTTAATTATAATTAATAGTAGTAATATTTATACGGTGGTTTTTAAAACTTCAATATTTTCAAATCTGTACTTTCAAATGCAATTTATACGCTCCTATAGTCCTAGTTGCGCATCCTCTTTGGGAAGCGCGTCTCACAGTTTGCGTACCACATATTTATTTAAACAGCTTTAGTCATTACATTTCCTGTTAAACAGCTGCATGTTATCGGGAAAAGCTAGATTACTGCTCAGTGTTAGAATGAAAGAGAAGGTCTACATTTATGTAAACCGGAAATGTGTGACAAGTTAAGAGTTGACGTTGGAAGTTTAAGAACTGGGTTGGAACATCTCTTGATTGTAATTAGGTAAAATTATAAGAACAGCCTTAAACTTACGGTGTTTATACTAGTGCTAGTAAATGATATTAATATTGAAATAACATTAACAGTTCGCAATAACGTTTGAGTTAATTTTGAGAGTGAAACTGAAAGACTAAACTCAAGAGACAGTCGTACTACAAGTTACAACTCAAGTCTGTACTGTGTAGAGTAATTGAGTGAGTGGAGTATTACCATACTACAGTACTAGAAATTACAAGTTCGTGTAGCGTTCAACATGAGAAAAGATCTTTCAGTTTCAGTGAAAGTTTCCCGGTTTACTGTTGTTACATTATTACTGTGTTTTCTTTCCTGGTCAACGGCAGAGTCTCTTTACAGTGCGTTAGATGCAGTTCTTCAGCTGAATTCTTCATCTTTTCAGGAAAGTGTTTTTTTAAAAGATAATGCATGGATTGTGGAATTTTATAGCAGCTGGTGTGGTCACTGTATCAATTTTGCACCACTGTGGAAGAAGTTTGCGAAGGATATCCAAGGTAAAACATTATTATAGTAATTAACAGGAATACCAATACTAATAAAAAGTATACTATACATACATATATATATATAAATTTTATCCTTTTAGTTTCAATATACCACTATACTACAGATTTTGCTTACTCAGTATATGGTATAGTGAATTCGAAATTTCTAGGATACGCTGTTTTGTGTATTGACCCATCATTGACAATCACTAGAAATAGAATATAGGCCAAGTAAATCATGAGTGCAACCATAAATTCATGTTTTAAACTTCAGGCCTTTGAGTTTTTTGTGTGTTATTGATAACAATAGTATATCTAGATATGATGTTTTAATCTCAAATTACTTTGCAAAGTTGTTGGTTTTTGATAATAGGAATATATAGAATATTTCCTTGCCATAAAATTATTTATAACAAATTTTGTATCAAAGAGTAGATATTACAGTGAATTATATGTACCTTAAATTAACTGCTTAGCTATAAATATAATTAATTATCTGATTATTCAGCCACACAATTTTTGGCTTATTCAAAATTATTTTATAAAACAGCAAAATTAATAAATTTGGTGATCTCAAAAACTTAGTTTCAAATTTCTTAAGTATAATTTCCTTATTTCTGGAAAAAATGGACAGATCACTTTATGCAATTTTTATCATGGTTTTATGTAGTAATAGTAAGCATAATATATGTTCAGAAAAGTTTTCTATAAAATTTGAAATGTTAACTTATTTTATTGTGTAAAAGTATTTCAATACAGGATTAAAACTAACCAGTTTAAAATATGATTTTTTTACTTGAAGCTTGGGACAAAGTTGTTCGTGTTGCTGTTGTAAACTGTGCAGATGAAGTGAATGTAGACTTGTGTAGAAAATATCAGGTGGAATATTATCCTTCAATAAAGGTAAGCAGAGGAACAATTTTGACATATGAAAATATAAAACTTAAAGAACCTGTGGTCCATCTTGACCATCACATCCACTAAACATTAAAAAACAAAATAGTAACAACTGGCTTGCATATCCAGTCTTTAACTTCCTCCAAAACCCTTGAATAGATATTACCTGGCCAAGAAACCTTTAACCATCGTTCTTTAAACTTCTCATTGTTTTCTTAACCCATTCAGAAATAATCTGATCATCTTCGTTCAATGTTGTTTCTATTTAGCAACTGTTCAGTCAAGGAATATTGCTTAAATGTAACAGAATTTGCCATTTGTAAGATTGATGATTGTTATACATATCTGTTTTATTTTCATGGAAGTTAGTATTAATTTATTCATGGAATGTTAAATTATGTCAGATGTAGTAGGTCTCATGGGTGTTAATTGTTGTCATTATTCAAAATCCTATGATCATTATGTATTGCTATAACTCAAAATACTTTTGTTTTGCACTGTTTTCATTTAAATATCAGTTAGACAGCACGGTTTAACTTTTAGCAAGAAATTTGCATATGTTAATATAGAAGAAATGCACAGATGTAGGAAGAAAGATATAAGTTATAGAATCTGGTATGTATTATATTTGGTGTATATTCCAGCCTGATAATACATTGGTCATATGTCTTTCTTTATCTTTCAATTTTGAGTTATTAAAAATGTAATATGTTTAGAAGAAAAAAATGAAGTTAAGTAAGCTTCTAATGACAATGATACTTTATATTCTCTTAGTCACAGTTCACTTCTTTTGACATTATGTATATTTTATTTATTTAGTAAATAATATATTTGCAATGTAAAATGATTAAATACTGGTTTGGAAAATTTTTATCTTGTCAAATGGTGTATAATTTCAAAACTGATGGAATATGACCACCTTTATCATAATAACTTTGAAACATTAACAGTATTTCAACTTTTTCTGTGGTAAACCAGCCAGGTCAGTATGAGAACTCACTAGAATGACTGGGTTACATAGCATTACATGCATTATAAGATAACATTCAGCTAACAAGAGACTGTATGATTCATCAAGATTGTCCTTGCACACCCATTCATAAGAAAAGTAAAAATTTAACTCCACCTTTTCTTCTTCATGAAATAATTAATTCCTCTCTTAAACGCCTGTAAAGTGCTGGTCTCCACTGCTTTTGTTAAGATAAAGTAAATTATCTTATCCCATTCCTGTAAGATAACCATTCCATACTAGAAGATAATACAAAAAACTCAGAAACCTTTAATGTATTTATCACTCAGATAATCTTGTGAACTTCCGTAAGATCACCTGTCATTTAATTTTTTCAAGAGATCTTAATTTATCCCTGTAAAATAACCCCATTGGGCAGACCCCATGTTGGAGAAGGAAGTTTGAATATAATTCCAAGTTCACCAAGTGTATCTACATGAAATGTGGCAAGCTTTTAGTAAAATGTACAAGTCTGTTGTACACAAAAAATCAAATGTGTTACAAAATTATTTGTACTAAAGATATGCCTGTTGATTGATCATGTCAGTTTGACTTAGACTCTGACAAATTGGAGTGCTAGACGACATTCATGTGAAGAATAAGCATACATCTGTCCATCATACAGTTTGCATATTGTATTTGCATAACCTTCAAAATGCATTTCAACAGTTTTTCACAGTATATCTGCTTATTGTATCTAGTATTTACTCTCCTCTATCATGAATACTAAATCAGTTTGCTTTGTTTTGAATTTTGCGCAAAACTACATGAGGGCTATATGTGTTAGCCATCCCTAATTTACCATTGAAAGACTAGAGGGAAGGCAGCTAGTCATCACCACCCACTGCCAACTCTTGGGCTACTCTTTTACCAACGAATAGTAGAACTGACCATCACATTATAATGCCCCCATGACTGAAAGGGTAAGCATGTTTGGTTGGATTGAGATTCGAACACGTGACCCTCAGATTGTGAATCAAGCATGCTAAGTCAGGATAAAATGAATAATTGACATCAAATACCCGATACAATGTTAAAAGGCACTCTATAATAGCTTGTGGCATGTGCACTTTGACCCCCAATTATTTTATGTTATACTGTTTGATACTAATAGGTAATTGATTACTTGAGTTAATCACCAAACTCTATCCCTTACTCTGTAAACATTTTAATGAACTTATTCTTCAATGCAAGCAGGCAATGGTTCAAATCTATTAGAGAGTAGAAACTAGTACTTGAATGCTAACTGAATATGTCTCTATGGCTTTATATTTCTTACAGCTGTACACCCTTGTAAACCCAGTGCTCATATTCTCACCTTCCCTCAAAGCAAACTTTTATTATAATTCTAGAATTCCAGTCTTGCTTACTTGTTTTTTCTCCTGATCTCCTATTTTCCCCTCTCTAATCAAAGATATCTCCAACTTAACCTTGAGTAAACAAGCTCTGTAACTGGTAATTTATCTTTCTGAGCATCCTGAAAGCTGCAGCCAAAGTCGACAATTTACAAACATAACCAATTTTTGACACCTATCACACTGTATAAATTTCACCTCACTTACCTCTAAACTATAATTAACCCTACTGAAGTTGACTAATCTGTATTTTCTATTTCCAATCTACCCACCTAATAATACTGAGAAGACGTCAAGTTATATGGCATATAATTCTGCAGTTGGCAAATTATTACCACTTTTAGGGTAAGAAATATGCTAAATAATAAGACTAATGATAGGTTTACTTGTCAATAGCTGATTTGTAAATGGTTTAAATAATTACAATTCAGTTGTTTAATCTGTTTTACACCATAACAGTTTCTGTTCATGAAAATTGGTGGCATATATAACTCCTAGACCACTACCGTGTCGATCGTGCCTCAGCCGTTCTGATGAGCTTTGGTATTGGGAAGTCGGCATTATAATCACTGGATGTGGCAGATGTAGTGTGGTTGATATATTACAACATTATTTTAATTTGCTTTCATTCATTAATTCTTAGAGTTAACTGGTCCCATAAATGTTTCAAGTAAGAAGGACATATATTAGCATTTTACCTTCACTTTTTTTTTGCAAACCAGCTGGCCATTGACAGTTTCCTATAACAAACTAAGTGTAGTTTCATGCTATAATTCACTCTTCCTCTTAAAAACCTTTAAGGGGCCAATAGCAACTGAAGTGTTTAATGTTTTTATAAATCTTTGTGATGCTTCTTATAATTATCAGCTCTGTTTTCATATTTTACAATGGTAGCTTGCAGTTATATGTATTAGTTTTGTAAATAAGCCTTTATTTTTTTTCTAACTCAGTATTATTTTGAATTTGAATTTAGTATTTCTGGATCCAAGCAGATGAAAATAGTTTGGGAAATACATCTTATAAGGAAGACAATATTACCAGTTTACGACATAACCTCATCGATTTTCTGACGGTAAAAGTTAATGAAAGCACTCTGCTACCATCTGGTTGGCCAAAGTTTGATACTGACAAGTATGCATTTAAATATTCAAAAATAAAATATTTTCAAATGTCATATTTTTTACAAATTGACTTCAGATTGAATTAGTTTTGTAAGAGTGTTTTAAGATTGATGGTTTAAATATTTAAACTTTAATGATAAATTGATAAGTATAATTACTTTTTAAACAGACTTATTAGTAGAATTGGAAGTAATTTCTGACTTTTATGCACATATTTGAAGATCAAGCTTTTTAGAAAAGCATTGGTAAATATTATTTTACACTTGTATCTAATACGTAAAAAAATGTATTTTTTGTAATTTGCCTAAAACCAAAAATGACTGTTGTATACAACCTTGTTATTAATTTTTAAAGTTGTTATTTTGTCAGTCTATATAATCCTTGTATTGGTATTGTGTATATGCCTTCTTTTATGATCCTGTTCATATTGAATATTTTTTTAAATGTATTCTGATCCCTTTAATTATATGTATATATATTATTGGGCAACAAAACATGCACGTACGTTTTCAGTGACAATTGGTAAAACTATTCATGTAATGATGAACAATATTTTTTATTGAGATGAATACTACAACTAAGATGTGATATTATTCAAATCCTTGTTCTCTGCAAGTTAAGAAGAAGCATTTTTCATACTTTGCTGTCTGTAAATAAATATGTTTTTTTAATACCTTCTTCTCTGTGATGCATTTTAATGCGAGTTAAATAGTTGTCTTGTCTCTTCAAGAAATTCTTTAGTTTTTTTCTAGATCAACTGCTTGTGTGTGTGTATATATACATATTTTTGTGTGTGAAATATCAAAATTAGATCATTGAGATATTGACTAATACACTAAAATTATGACCTTGTTATATATACATGCATGGAAGTCGCCTTTAACCAAAATCTGCAAGAAGTGCTTACCCTGTCAGTTCAGGTACTTGCAAGTATTTTATGATTGGCAATTATCTAAAACAAATCAGCAGTGAATTCATTCAAAAAAAATTCACAAAATTTAGCTCAAAAGTTTGAATGAAGTATTTTATTTATCCATTGATATTATTGCTGTTCTCATACTCAGTAAAATCAGCCACTATATATGTGTCACTCAACCACTGCAAATTTCACCCATCATAACCCAAAAGTTTTATTGGTGTTACTTCCCTTAGTTTGGCTATTAATTTTTTACCCCCTAAAAATTTTTTAGCCATAAGTTAAAAATGCCCAGAGTGAGCAGTGACAAGTAGTAATGTATTTCAGGATAGTGTGCTAAGCTTGGGTTTGCTATTTTATATTTTTGTTAATGACATTGATAAAGGAATAAACATTAAACTAATTGTCAAGTTATTGGACACTTCAAACTATATGAAAGGTGCTAAAGTCTTACAGATAGATTTATACTTTGTGGTGAACAGGGCTAATACCTCGCAGGTGCATCTTTAATCTTTATAAAAGAAAGGATATATATATTGGTTATCACAACATTAATTATTCTTACAGCTTTGCAAGGAAAACAAAGTAAAATTGATGAGGAAAAGGCCTGGGTATAGCTATTTTAAATTCTCTTATGCCTTTTATACAATATTTATTTGTTATTGATAAAGCAGACAGGATTTTAGATTAGAAATTTTGAGTAAAAGTTAAAGGAGATCACCAGTTCATTCCATCTGTTCACAAGTTCAGTTTTTAGAGATCTTGAGTGGAGAGAAAGGATACAGTTTTAAAGATCAACATAATATATATATATATTTCTGTTTGTTAAAGTAATAATAAAATAAAAATTTCATTCCTACCTGCAGTTTACTGTTTTCCATAACTTCAAACAAAAATAACTTGTACATTTTTCATTTTAATATTAAAAAAACTCTGCATGTAACATCAAAGAAAAATATGTCAAATATAAACAAAAACACCTTGACTAATTTTAAGCTATTGATTCATGAAATTGAAAATAAGGAAAAGGTAACTATCATATTTTATGATGTTGAAGTTTTAACTGCTGTTACCCTCATACTAAGGTTCAGTGTTTGAACTGTCACGAGTTTTTCACTGTACAAAATTGTAATGATTCTTAACGTTTGTAATTTGTCTGATATGTGTAATTTTACAGTATATGTGTTTATATACAGAGTAGCCCAAAAGTAGTTATACAGTTACATATGGGCTTTTCGTTCTGGGGAGTACTCAAGGACAAAGTGTGCAGTAGGAAATCTCAGAATGTTGACAAAATGAAAGGGTACATCACAGATGCATTTACAGAACTTGATGGACAGACAGACCTCTGTCATAAAGATTGCAGAAGTGTGGCAGTCAGACTCACGATTGTGTGAACAGCAATGGGTTTCAATTTGACCACCTCCGGGATTAACATTCCCATTATTACATGTCATGTGTAAAGTGCCATTAAATACGTTATCAGTTACCAACTGTATACTTTAATTTCTTTAAAATACATTATCAATTATCAGCTGTATACCTACTTTTGGACCACCCTGTGTATATATGTTAGTGAGAATCAGACCTATACAAAATAGAAACTAGCTATTCTGGTTTAGTAAAATGTGATCTTAACTTTTGTGACCCCCCTTATCACTTGTTTCAGTGTTGCAATCCAACTGCACCATAGAATATATTTCAAAAAAGCAGAACCAACAAGTTTCCTCTTACTGATAAACAAAAAATATTTGTCTTAAGTCATAAATATGGGCATAAATCTGCAAGTATTGAGTAGATATTTGTACAGAGAAGTGCATATGTACATGTACATAACCTCCAGAAACATTTACAGCACCAGTTGTATGTCTTAATGTTACAAAACCTGCACAGCTGTATTTCTCTAGATATTACTTATATGTAAGCAAGAGTATTTATTTGTAGTAACTACATATGTTGACACTACAAAAATCTGAACAGTTGTTCAGGTATCGTTAAAGAACTTGAAAATGTTATCATAGTGCAATTCTATATCTTATAAAACTGCCCTTTGTCATAGAACCAACCTGGCTAGTAAATGTTGAAGATCACAATGAATTGTCATTAGCTGTTAGAATATCCAGAGGATTATAAAGTAACCACATAGCATACGTGTCTGTATACAGCTGTTACTCTCAAACACACTTACATGTAGTTGAACACTTATTATGCAATTCTTAATTCTGTTTTTAATATATAAAATTTCAGGACAACAAATGATTGCTGGTTTACCCATCCACTAAGTTAAAAAAAACAAAAAAAACATTCAGTCAGTCCTTATCATTTAGATATGTATCAAGCTTTCCCTTAAAACTCTTTTAAATTAACTGCATCCTCCACATCTGTTAGAAAATAAAACTTTCTTAACTGAAGATGACTTCTTTCCTGTAAAAATTTATATTTTTGTTCCTTAGTCCTACTTTTCCCACACACAAGTATAAAAAAAGATGATGAATTGGCATTAGTAGTTCCCTTAAAAATTCTATACAACTCAATTAGATCCCGTATTATCCTAGTAGTCCCTTTCTGAACCGTTTCCTACAATTCAATGAATGCTGCCCTTCTTAAGATAAGGAGTCCAAGACTGAATATGATACTCCAAATGTGGCCTAACTAGTGACCTCTATAGCAAAAGTATAACATCTTTGGTGTTCTATTCACTATTTATGTAGATACAACCTAAGATCCATATTTTCCTTACCACTAGCAAGCTGCTTGGATGGCATAAGAGACTGATCAGTTAGAACACTAAGATCCTTTTCTACCTGGTATAGTTATCAACATATTTTTATAACCTTAGTGATGAACAATGATAAGGAAGTTATTAAACAAGTTGAAGATGAGTTGTAGATGAAACATGAAAAGTTACTTTGAAAATATTCTTTTTTTTGCTTAACTCACGATTTGAGGGTCGCGGGTTTGAATCCCCATCCCACCAAACGTGCTCACCCTTTCAGCCATGGGGGTGTTATAATGTGACAGTCAATCCCACTATTCATTGGTAAAAGAGCAGCCCAAGAGTTGGCAGTGGGTGGTGATGTCTAGCTGCCTTCCATCTAGTCTTTCACTGCTAAATTATGGACGGCTAGTGCAGATAACCCTTGTGTAGCTTTGCACAAAATCCAAACAAACCAAATCTAAAATCAGAATCTTAAAAATTTGATCATGAAACTGATGGTAAACAAAAAAAATTCTTTTTAAAATGTTTTACACTTTGGAAAAAAGGTTTCCAATATCTTTGAAATATTTCTCCTTATAAAGGAACAAATTTGAATTATGAGTAATAATTCATGTATAAGAAATTCTTAGTGTTCATTCACCTTTTTAGTTTTTATAAAAGTTATTTTGCTTACGTGTTTTCTATGATATTATTTTTGTGTTGTTGTTTGTTATTAAGCATTTATCAGGCCACTCATGGAATATAGAAGTGCAGTAACATGTCAGATAACCAATACAAGAAACTACAAATTTTACAAAACAGAGCAACTAAAATTGCACACAGACTGCTGAGCTACACACCTCAAGAATACCTACACAGCATTACCAAGTTACCAACAATCAAAGATCGCTTTACACAACTTGCCATGAAATTTTACAGAATAGCCAAAAATAGGAACACACAGACCAAACAGTTCAAACAATTAGGTCTAACACCAGAAACTTGGAACACATACATATCACCATTCAATTACATAAACAGCCTAGAAAACACATAAAACACTCACCAAGTAACTGAAAGAAATTTTTTTTTCAGCTTTGGGCACTGGTCAGGTAGATTATTTGGCACCTGTCCAGTGAAAGTGGGTTTTCTCGAGGTACTCCCGTTTCCCCCCACAGCAAAATTCTGAGAATTGGACCACGGTTCTCCTCCTAGCCCTGAAAAGGACTGACAGACGGCCTCCTCCCCACCCAAAATTTTTTAGCTCTAGTGCTTTATCCCACCCGACGCATCCTCGAAGGTGTCGCTGCCTGATTTTTCTAAGCTTAATGTATGCTCCAGACC
>NW_013667310.1:34192-41258 GCF_000517525.1 Limulus polyphemus | reverse complement strand
GCAAAGTTTATGTTTGGTCGGAAACTTCGGTTGCCAGTGGATCTGTTAACAGGACGCCCACGTTATGAAGAGTTGCCTGTGAATATGTCAGAGTTTGTGAAAGTGTTGTTGGAAAGGATGGATAATATTCACCATCAAGTGCGTTCTACCTTGAAAACGTCTGCTGATTCGATGAAGTTATGTTATGATAAGAGATATACTGAAGTCAGTTTTGTACCAGGAGACAAGGTGTGATTGTATAATCCCAGGAAGACCAAAGGGAAGTCTCCTAAGCTGTCATCTCCATGGGAAGGCCCATATGGCATAGTAGATCATCTCTCAGACGTGACTGTCCGAATAAAATGTGGTCAGCGAGGTAAGCCAAAGGTGGGGCATGCCAACAGGCTTTGGTGTTATCACGGTCCAGGACGTTTTAGTTGGAACAAAGTGAACAGTGAAATAAATGACGCTGCTGAAGATGCGTCACCTGAAAAAGCCACTGTCGAAGAAGAAACTCTATCCGGTTTTGAGAAGGGAAACAGTGAAGCCCTTGATGAAGTTACTACCACTGATGTGACTGTTATCGACGATAGGACATTTCCTGATGAAGCAGATGAACCCCACATGAAGCAGAAGCCAACAGATGGAGACCAGTACGGAAGAAGATAAGTCCCGAAAAATTAAAATACTTTGTTGAATTTTAATTTTGTGTTTGTAAATTCTGTACATTTAATTAAGTTATTGTTAATTTTCTATTGGTTTAATGTAAATGGCTATTGTTCGGGACTAACAATACTAAGGAAGGGACAGTGTTACGACAGCGGAAGTCACGTGACGCTCATAACACGTAATGAGTTCTAGAATGATCAGGGAACATCACGAATAATTCAGTATTTGCTAGGCGTCCTCTTCTTGTATATAAGTGCCAGACAATTAATCGGGATGGTAAAAAATAAACAAATTAAAGAAAAAATTCAATAATCTCAAGTTAAAACTTAATGACGTTATTATCACCTTCACGAATAAAGTTAAATTTCTAGGAATAAACTTTACTTCAAATTTAACATGGAACACGCATTTCAAGGACATTACAACAAGAATTAATGTCAGAGTAAAATACCTAAACAAAATAGCCGTAACAAACAAAGGATGTTCACTTAAATCATTAATAACAATCTACCGAGCATTTATCAGGCCACTCATGGAATACGGAAGTGCAGTAACATGTAACATATCAGATAACCAATACAAGAAACTACAAATTTTACAAAACAGAACAATTAAAATTGCACACAGACTGCCGAGCTACACACCTCAAGAATACCTACACAACATTACCAAGTTACCAAGAATCAAAGATCGCTTTACACAACTTGCCACGAAATTTTACAGAATAGCCAAAAATAGGAACACACAGACCAAACAGTTCAAACAATTAGCTCTAACACCAGAAACTTGGAGCACATACATATCACCATTCAATTACATAAACAGCCTAGAAAACACATAAAACACTCACTAAGTAACTAAAAGAAATTTCTTTTTCAGCTTTGGGCACTCGTCAGGTAGATTATTCGGCGCCTGACCAGTGAAAATGGGTTTTCTCGGGCTGCTCCCGTTTCCCCCCACAGCAAAATTCTGAGAATTGGACCATGGTCCTCCTCCTAGCCCTGAAAAGGACAGACAGACGGCCTCCTCCCCCACCCAAAATTTTTAGCCCTAGTGCTTTATCCCACCCGACGCATCCTCGAAGGCGCCGCTGCCTGATTTTCTAAGCTTAATGTATGCTCCAGACCCGGTCAAACCAAATACAGGACCAACTATAATACTCACGAATATGTACATCCCTCACCAAGCAGTGGGGTTGAAGAGAAGCAGAAAAAAGCTTCTGAACACCCCTGGTTGTCCTCAAACACGTTGAGGCTGAAAGGACGTAACCAAATTTACCACCCAGAGTATAAATAATAAGTTATTAAGCACAAAGTTACACAAAGGGCTATCTGTGCTCTGCCCACAATGGGTATCGAAACCTGCTTTCTAGCAGTACAAGTCTGCAGACATACCACTGTGCCACTGGGGGCTTATTTTTGTGTATTCATGTATCTTTTATATATTGTTTATTTTTCTAACTAATCATCCACCTTTTTTTTTCACTATTTAAAATTTATTACGTTAAATTCATGATGTCAGAAAAAACATGAAGGTTCAAGAAGTCTTAATATAAAATGATAAAAACCCTATAACCAGAGCACTTTCAAAAGGTGGACCTTTCTTTAGTTGGCCCCTGAAGAAGAATGGTCCACCTTTGGAAAGTGTTTGGGTTATAGGATTAGGGTTTTTATTGTTTTATATTACATTAAATTGATATCAAATTTGTACATATGCGAACAGAAACTCTCCGTCGATGTATATAGTTGTACGTGAACATATATACAGAACATGATGAGAGACCAAATTATCTTTTAGAAATTCTATTATGTGAAATTTTGTATTTTAACATTTTTGTAATTTTTATATGTAAAAATACAAATGTGTTTGAAGAATGATCACATTGTAACTTAATTTTTTTTCCAGAATATCCCAAACAGTTAGTGAAATGTGGAGACATCTTCCAACAAACTGGGATTCAATTTTTGTTGTGATAGAACCTGAAAACTCTTACATTGGGCGAGAAGTTAGTTTTAGTTTTACAGTTGTAAACTTTTGTAGTATTTGAACCAAAATATTCTTGTATTGGGTGATTTAGGTGACTGTTTACCAGATTGCAATTCCGGGTTTATTATAAAATGAGAAGTTCAAAGCCTTATAGTTGCCAGAACCTGTTTAACTGTTGTGGTGACAATGTTTTTTTTAATGATTTCTGTAGAACATAAATGGAAGCATTATGTCTTTATTGATGCAGAAGATGAGTACAAAATGTGGTAAGCCTTTAGTTATTTATGTTTACTAAGGTAATAGTAATGTAATGTTAAAATCTTTCAAGTCAGTTGATTGTTTTATACATAGATTTTGCCACTTTATGTACTAGACACAAGCTATTTGTTTTATTTTAATGCATTTTTTATAGTAGAATTTGTATATTACGCATTAATTTGAAAGTGACAGAGCCTGTAAGCTTGTATGATTACAAACATTTATTGACATAACTTTTGTGATAAGAATTTAAAAGCATATTTTGGCAACGGAAACATTTATCACAGAAGTAAAACTTTTAGATTCTGATGTTGGTGTAAAGTTGTTACTGTGATAAAAAACAATCAGAAGATATTATTGAAGGTCTTTTATTTGATAAATTCTGGAATCTTCTGCCAAATTATGAGATTTTATCCTGATTTGTTTGGAATCATCTCAGATTCTAGTTGCGTATTTTAATTTTCTACCAGGCAGATGGTGTGAGTGTTGGCTGTCTAACTTGTTTATTTATGCAATGAGAATGTTCATTGAAAATAGTCAGGCTAGTATTTCGTCCACCCTGATATGAAGTTCATATTGAGTATTGTAAAATGGAAATACATACATTGATATTTGATATATTATGGATGAAAAGTATTATGGTTTTGTGTAATAGTACCTAATCCCATTTGTGAAAAAAAATTTAATTGAACAAAATTTCAAAACCACTCTTTGCATCTGACTGTTTTTGCTTTCATCTAGGTCATCTTGGATTTATCCTCTGAAGAAGATCTCAGAGTTGTCAGAGTAACTACCTCCAACGTTAATCTAGTAGAAGATATTTTGCAGGATATTGATGACTCAGTTCTTCCAGTCTTGGTAGATATAAGGCGTGGAAAATCGCCACATCTTCTTATCCAGTGAGTGATAACATGTATTGTAAGTTTTGATTTGATGTTATTGCAAACAACTTTTGTCTAATAATGCTTAGAGATGGTTTGAATGGGTAATGAAGAAAACTTTAATATAAGTTTAACATAACAGCAAATGTACAACGTTTCGACAAGGTTTTGTCATCATCATCAAGCCGTCTCTAAGCATTATTAGTCTCAAAGTGGGTTCCTCGTCATCGAACTTTTGTCTAAGTGTTTTGGCACAGGTATGAACTTTAATAGTGTGCATGTTAGTGTTATAAAAATAGTTGAAGAATGAAAGCCTGATAATCTGATAAGTGTTTTTATTTAGTCATACAACCATACAGCATTATACATAAGGTTTTTACCATTTTTGTTGGTATACATATTTTATGGTATACCATATTTTTATCAGTTTTTATGTTAAGCAGTGTTTTGTCTATTTGTTTTTCATCCCAAAAGAAGCATAATCTCGAGTTTGTAGGTTCAAGTTATAAAAAAAAATGTGTGTTTAATTTTACCCATTTTAGCTCAAGTATGTGTGACGAAGCTTCCTTTAAAACCTAATTTAAAGAAATTAAAATAATTATTTAAAGTACCAAATGATCTGTGAAGTTTAAAAACTTGAAGAAGCTTTGTCGATAAAATAAAAAAGAAATGAAGCAAATCCAAAATGAATGAAAAAGTTTGTAAGCATCAGTACGGACAACTGAACTGACTTACAAATATCTGATCTTAGAGGTCTCATCACAGTGTAAAATTAGGTATTTATCATAAAACAGATGGCTCTAGATGTCTAAACTTGTTTTTGTCATTATTAGCACAGACACCTACTGAAATGTGGTAATTTAATAATGTAACAATTTATATTTGGTTAAGACCAATGTTTGGAGAATCACCTAGAAGACTATTTGTTGAAACCTTGAGTCGGCTATTACGATTAACTACAGAGAGCCCGGGACCAGAAAGCACAACAATGAGAAATAACAATACCAACAGCAGTGTGTTAGCATCAAAGTCTCAAAGGTATGATTTAATAAGCCTACATGTTTAATGATGGTGGCATTCAAACTAGTGTGTTCTAGTTTTATTATTTAAAGTTTTTTTTGATAAGATTTTCATTTTAAAAAGAATTGGTTTAATGCAAGCTAATTTTTTTGCTTCTCGTTCACAAAAGTTAACATACCATTCTCTATAATACTGTTTGAGAGAAAGTTACTGATTAAACTGTTGACCTTTGTACTCTCTTGTTTTTTGCTTGTTTGTTACAGTATTTGAGTACTATTTTATAACATTGCATTGGTAATGTAATAAATTTTAACGCAAATGTGACCCAAAAAAATGATGTATGTGTATTTGATAAAAAATAAAATGAAACAAATGAATCAGAAAAGGGGAAGAGAGCTATAAAGTTTTAGTTTTCTACCTCTAGAATCTTCTTGGACTATGTTATATCAGTTTCACAGTGTTTGTAATTTTGTCACATGGAATTGTATATATAATTATCATATTTCAGAGATTTCTTTTAAACCAGTGCATGGTTATACAGTTTTTTTATACGTACTAATTGAGTAGCTTCAGCAGGTATTCTTTGAGTAACAAAGAATTAAACCACTAAGCCATGAGCTAATTCATATTTCTTTGTCAGGTGTTTTAAATTTTTTTATCAAAGTTATATGATTCAGAACATTCGTTTTTACATCCAGGGTATATATGTCGGACCTGGAAAACGTAATTCGTTACTCATTGAAACAAGAAGTTGGAGTGCATGATGTTTTGGAAGAAGCTCAGCTCAAAGCTTTGAAATATTATTTGGAGATTCTTATTAAAGTAAATTTCCCTGATTTTTTTCTCTCTTATATTTCAATTATCTTTAATGAGTTAGTGACTGATTCCACTATTGGGTTTCTTCAAAAAGAATTTAAGTTTTTTCATTGTACCATAATTCACTTGACACTAAGATGTGAGAGCATATAAACAGATATGTTCGGGAAACCATAAATTTTTATTTTGATGTGTCACCAAGGAAAATAAGATCTGAAAGCAAGATTGAACAGCATAGCTTTTTTTTTATTATTGAAACAACTAAAATGTATGTTAATAAATTCGATATAACATGGGGAAAATATAATTTTTGTTATCAAATTAAACATATTTCTTTTAACTATTCTGATCAGTCAAAAAGGTATAGGAACCTAAGTTATGAAAAAGATTTTATGTTATATATAAAAAAATACTTTCTTATATCTTGTTAATGTTGGTAGTGCAGAATAAACTGTAAAAACTAACTGATCATTCACAGCCAAAAAATAATGTTCCAGATATCTGGTGTAAAATATTTATAGAAGCTTGAATAAAGTATGAGTTACGATGATAAAGAGACAATTAGTGTAAAAAGTACTTTACCAGATATCGGGTGTGAAATATTTATAGAAGTTTGAATAAAGTAAAAGTTAGGATAATAAAGAGACAGTCATTGTAAGTTTAAACTTCAGATTTGTTGCAATTGAAACACATTTGTAATCAAGTTTAAGTTGGTAAAAATTACAGAGAGAGAGAGTAATATGTGAATGCCAGCTCTATATGCAAGATCAATTTTAAAATTAGGTTTTGAGTGCTAACTTCAAACAAAGTAAAAACATATAAAGACTGCTCACAAAACTAGCTTCCTCTTGCTTGGAGTAATTCATAAATCATCTTTTGTCCATTCTAATATTTCATAATTAGTTATGTAGGACTAATGTTCAAGATACATGTCTAACACCGGTGCAATCCACATGTTATAAAAAGACAATAGCTACCAACTAGCATTGTTGCAAACATCGTTATACGATATTGTTTCTTGTGATTAACCCTTCACTTATGCAATAGAATATTACACATAGAGAAACGTCTGCACTGAACTTAATTCAATAACTGGAAAAATTCAGAAAGTCCTGTTTCTAAAGTTATATTTCTTATGACTTATTTTCACCTCTAACCACTGAATAGACATTTTCCCCTGATGGGACAGCGGTAAGTCTACAGATTTACAGTGCTAAAATCAGGGGTTCGATTTCCCCTCGGTGGACAGAGCAGATAGTCCAATGTGGCTTTGCTATGAAGCAACATACACATAAAATAGACATTTTGTCTTTCCCTAATCTAATGTGGCATTAATTAATCCCTCTACTTAAGCAATGTAAAAAAATCAAACATTTATCTAAAATAGAAAATCAAACATTTATCTAAAATAGAAAATCAAACATTTATCTAAAATAGAAAATCAAACATTTATCTAA
>NW_013667310.1:20308-33225 GCF_000517525.1 Limulus polyphemus | reverse complement strand
ATATATATATATATATAAATGTAAGTAAATTTTGTTTTAATGCATATATTCAATAAGGAAAACTTTTTAACAGCATGGTTAAGAGTCATACATAATGATTAAAACACTTCAAAATGATATACAAAAAGAGAGAGAGAGAGGGACAGAAATTCTGTATGTACCAGGAGAGGTTTGAAGTAAAGTCACACTATTCAAGAAAATTTGATTTAGCTTTGTTCTTATACAAAGTAAATCAAAAGTCATGATTTTCAATAGTGTTCTGAAGTAGGTTTGCAATATTGAAAATCTAGTGATGTAGGATGTTTAGACATATGCCATTTGTTACCTGACAATGGTCAATCAAAAGCTACTCGTAAAATATTAGTCCGAGGTTGGAGTTCACAATGATGTTATTCCAGAAACCTTGGATTTTACATAGTTTTTAATATTTTACCTTAATATTGAGTGAATTATAAAATCATGCAAACAAGAGATAGCATTTGGATTATCTTGATTTCATCTTTGTATCATGTGTTAAATACCCTAGGTCAGCAGATGTTCAATATTTCACGCTTTCATAATAACAGAGAAAATCGGTACTGTTGACTCTCCCTCTATATTCGTATCTAAACTGTTTTGACCTTAATTTAAATATTATCTATAACAGTATAATTTTAATTTTCATTTTACTAGTATTTTCCTGGAAGGCCTCCTATAAAGAGATTTTTGAAAGAATTGGAAAAGTGGGTTACGCAACGTATATCAGAAGTTGTAGACACTGAAGTCTTCTTAAATTACATTGACAATATCCAGGTAAGAATTTTTTTCATAATATACCACACGTTAGAAGAAACTTTAAACCATTTAAAACCAAATTGTTCTTTTGAAATTTCCACAATATCAAGGTGTTAAACATTACTGACAGTGATTCAAAAGAGCTACTATTATAATCACACTTTAAAGAAAGTAACTCAGTAACTTTTAAACAGCTTAGAAAATTGAAAGTTAAGTAAGTGCAATATTAATCTGGAATGCTACTCTTAATCTTTTTTTGCAGTTTATGAGTATCAAAATGAGCAAATATACACAAAACTAAACTACAAATACCATTATATCTAAATATTTTGCACTGTTTGTTGGGACTTCATTTTATATTATCAATCCAACTGTTTTTTTTTTTGGAGCTGATACAACTCAAACATGGTTATGTTGTTGATTTTGTTATCAAATATGAGCTAATATGTTTAATATTACAGTTTTTTAAGATGTGTTTATTCAATGCTAAAAGGCTTTGATTATATAAACAGGTGGCAATGTTCTATTTTTAATGTATCAGACTTCACAACTGATAGATGTTTGATATAACCCTCATTGATTTCTCTATTTTTTCGTATTACATCAGTAATTACACTTTTTTGTGTTATTTTTAAACAATTCTTGCTTTACTCATAGATTCTCTGTTGAGGAGAACCTTTTGTGACCATTGCTGACAAAAGTTATTTATTTTGCATTATCATCTAGGTCTGTAAAGTGTCATATGTGTTTAGGATAGTTATATAGAACGTTTTAAAGTTAGAACTAGAAATTGCAATAATGACGGTGCATACAGAGATTAATTAGCCTCTCTAAATATTGAATTTTTTCTGCCAGTAATAATAAACAATCTTCACATGTCAGCTTTTGAAAATTAAATATCATATAGTACAGAATTAGAATAAATTACTATTTACATACAATACAACATTAATATGGTTATTACATGTACTTACAGGATGTTCTATAGTATTTAATCTTTGCAATCATCAATACCAAGATCAGTTAAAACAAGTGAATTGTTTTTTCAGTTTCCTGATGTATATTTACACTGCTTGTCACTAATATTTTTGCATTGGCACAAACAATAAATGAAGTTTAGGACAGAGGCACCTCATGGTACGTAAAAGATTTGGTGCTCGGGTCCATAGGCGCGGGAGTTTTCAGAGTTTCAGTATGATCTCAATCATGGTTTTCTATTCTGATTTTTCAAGACACCAAAACATTAATCTGACATGGATGCTTTGCAGAGTGATACCATCCAGCTTCCAGTTATGAGAGAGTGGCAAGCTTGTCAAGGTAGTAAACCTACCTTTCGTGGTTATCCTTGTGGAGTTTGGATGTTGTTCCATACGTTAACAGTACAGGCCCTAGAGGACTTTAACAAAGGTATGGAATACAAGAAAATATAAATTCAGATGGAAAAAACCCAGCTAAGCCTAAAGGGTCTGCTGCTTCCTCAGAAATTGTGTTACATGTATGGGAAGTCTAAAATTTTTAAAGGGGGAATGTAATTAATCCATAAATGTCTGAAACACACAATTAAGGTTTTTTTTTGTTTTGCTTATTTGTTATTAAGCACAAAGCTACTTAATGGGCTAGTTGTTCTGTGTCTACCATAGGTACCAAAACTGATTAGGTCAATCCTAAATACATACATTAAACTAACAGTGCAAAACAATATCTGTAATAAAAGTATAATAATAATAAAAATAATGAAATTTGACATATGAAGTAGAATAACCAATACTGTTAATGAAAGTAACAATAAATAATGTAGTATACCTTACTCAAGGAAATACAATGGTGTGCCATCTTATGTTACAGGAGAAAAGGTTGTATAATGTTGAATGGAATTTTTTGTATTTTGAGGACATCACATGTTAACTGAGAGATAAACATGTAATTAAATTTACAAGGTCTTTAAGATGTGAAAGACAATTGGGAGTTAAATTGTGGTGGAACGGTCTGGTATGGAGTCTTTCTTGATTCAAGCCATTAGTATTTCTGATCACAAAAGGGAATTCCTGTTCTTTCAAAATCCCGATTTAACTGTTACTATTGCTATACTTAGGCTCAGGGGTCTTTTTTTCTCAAAATAATAAATTGGAATACAAAAGGTTTCATTATTTAATTGAAGATGTGATTGCAAAGTTGATGTGATATATGAACTACTGCATTTTTTGACAGAGGAAGTGTAAGTATCATTGCATGTTTATAAAAAAAATTGTGAAAATATGAAACAATTTTTTGTTTTGCACAAGGTGGTACTGACAATCCTCGTGAGGTGTTGTTTGCCATGAGAGACTATGTGCGGAACTTTTTTACATGCCATTACTGTGCAAGACACTTCGCAGAAATGGCTGCCGATCTTCAGACTGACCTCGTCAATCCTAATGATACCGTGCTGTGGCTGTGGAGAGCACACAATCGTGTCAATCGTCGTCTTGCTGGAGATGCTTCAGAAGATCCTTACCACCCTAAAGTTCAGTTTCCCACCATCCAGCTCTGTCCAGACTGTCACATCAAAACAACTTGGAATTCCACAGCTGTAATGAACTATCTGATGAAGTTCTATGGGGAAAAAAATTTTGCTGATTTTGAAGGACATCACCAGGAAATGTTGGAGGATGACAGTAAAAATTTTGCTTTCCCCTTACAAGGTAAGTTTTTACCTTGTCTTACAAAGCTTAGACAGTCATACAATCAAACTTTTCTATAAATACTACTCGTGATACTGTAAACATTTATCTCCAGCAATCCTTAAAGATGAGGAAATACAATGTGTAAGGTATTGTAAAACTTTAAAGTAAACAAGGTTTTTTTTTATAAATAAGTTGTTATTAAATTAAAATGGTAACTACAACAAACTTAACTAAATTAGCTACATGCAGTAGGTTGCTTTGAAATTCAAATACATTGTCGTACCACTTCAGGCATTTTTATATATTATTGGCCTAAAATAAATGATGGAATTTAAACATGAACATGACATAGATACAAGTTTGTATAGTTTTGCATGTATTTAATGTTAAATGTTGACCTAGCTTTGGAGAGGTTGGAGGTGTGGTATCCCAAGGATAAATCTGGCACACACAGTTACCCGATCTTTGTAATAACTAGAGGTTTTTGAACCTAGTATGCACAAGGATAGGTGTAATTATTTGTTTTTGTTTGAATGGAAGAAGCAAAACTCAGTGTGGTATTGAAAGTAAAATAACCATTTCATTTACTTGGAGAGAGGAAACTGAAAAAGTGACTGATTGTTAAGTGAAAGACATTTTCATTGTAGTTCTGTGAAAATGAAATAAATGTTGTATGAATAAAAACTGGTTTATAACAAAAGAATTAATTACAATGAACTTTACATGTGAATAAAGTAAAATGGATTGTATGGTTGATTAATGTACACAATCAGCAGCTTATAGAAGATGAATCTTAGCAAGTATGTTTTGGTTCTTACAAGTCAAAACTTGCATTTAAAACTCATCTTCTGTCCAAAGTTTACCAATCAGAAAATTGTATCACATGTATCTGAAAATATCTCTGCCCTACATAACAGTCATGGAACAGGCTCTCACACACACACAAGGTAAATTAGATCACAATACGATTATCCAATGAAATATTAGGTAGATTCTAAGTTGACCCTGAAATAGGGCTGAGTTAGGACACGTCTTCAAGTGAATTTACTGTGTTCCAGAGTGCATATCTAAATAAATATTTTGTAAGTATGACATTATCACTATAGGAGAATGGTATATGTGGTAGATAGTTGCATACCATGAAGTATTAATTAGTTAGTGGATAAAAGGAAATGTCAGGCCAAAACACCATAAAAGTAAATATATACTAAGCAAATATGAAACTTGTCCAGATTTTTTAGCAGACGATGAAAATTAATTATATTACTAATTAATTTTATAAGTAAACAATAAATGTAATATTTTTATAAAGTTTAAGGATATGTTATAATATTTTAGTTGGATATGTCAGTTTTTAGCTTACATTATGTTTATGGGAGATGAGAACTCTAGCTCAGAAAGAATTGATTTTTATGTAATGCATGTAAGTATCAAAAGATGATTTTTTTAAGCACTCTTGTTTAGCCTTCTTGATTTATAAAGGCAAGCATGATAAAAATGGATTAAAAATGTTTTCAGATTACATTTTGTTTTTATTTATAATTTTCTGTTGATATTTTTTGTGTTTGTCAGGGGCTTCTTTATGGATTCACTCTCTTTGGGGTTCTGTCATTGTTATTGTGGATCTTGCCAGGAGCGTCACGTAATGGGATACAACCTATCACATTTAAATATTCAGTAGGCTTTCTTTCCTTCACATATTTTATGCATGAAATCCCAGTGTGTAATTTTTTTTGTCATTTTTAGAACTTTGATTTTCCTTGACTTTGAAGCACGTGAACCAGGTTAAATGTTTTATACTCATATCCTGTTTTGCACTTCTTTTGTTGTTGTTGGACTAAAAATATATATATTGTACCCTTTACGATATTTTAAAACTTCGGCACACTTTAAACTTTTATATCAATCACTCAGTATCCATTTCAAAATGAATGAATGTGTCTCAGTGGTAAACATGTCAAACTATAATTGTGTTCTGCACTTTGGGGCCATAGGTGCATTATATGAGTGATGGTCAAATCCCACTATTCAATTAAAATAGCCGAAGAGTTGACGATAACTGGTGTTGACTAGCTGCCTTCCTTCTAGTCTATCACTTCAAAATTAGGGACAGCTAGCACAGATAGCCCTCAAGTAGCTGTGCACAAAATTCAACATAAAATAAATTTAGAAATTCTTTAAGAAGTGATCTTTTAAACATTCACTATTATGAATGAAAATGTTTTTGAGATTTATTTTGTATGTTAATTAATTTCAAATTTGTGTTTTCTACATTATTTATTTCAAAATCTAAGATTAATTGAGTATAATTTTGTGATTTTTATTTTCTCAATCAATAATTCTTGTGGTGTTTTGTTTACCTCCTAATCATGTCATATAAACAATTATGTGTGTCCAATCCAGTCCAAAAATAATGTGAACATCTTGGTAAGACATACAGGATGTACAAAAATTATCACATATTATTCATCTCTGAAGAAGTTTTTAATTTAAGTAAACCACATTGTGGAAAAAAAACTCATATAATGTTAGATATTAAAATTTTTTATTAAGTTTACATAATCTTTAAGTTCAATCAGAATTGATTCTGTTGTTTTTAATGTCAGAAAAGCAATGTGTGTTTTTCGAAATCTCCAAATTTAACTTTTTGATGTCATATGTGAAATCAGTGTTTACAAAATGCACAACAGTTTGATGTATAAAAGTTTTCTCTTTATCTTTCACCATTAAGTGCACTTCAATTTTCAAATTAAAAAAAAAAAACTAAAAATTAAATGTGTTTTACAGGATTATAATCATAAAACCAAGTGTTGATTGGTCATGCTCAATGTCTCCGAATTTCGTGAGTTACACGAGTCCAATTCTGTTTTTTCTCCTATAATACTTCCTCTCTTCATTGCCTGTTCCCATTTTAGTTGAATTCAATTGCTAACATAGGCATAAATAGCTCCCAAATTTTGGGATTTTTTTCTGCTATATAAAAGTCTATCAAGGAGGGAGTTTAGCTCCTAAATGTCTGCACTTTTTCTGCTGTATAGAAGTCTGTCAAGAAGGGAGTTTAGCTCCTAAATGTCTGCACTTTTTCTGCTGTATAAAAGTCTGTCAAGGAGGTAGTTTAGCTCCTAAATGTCTGCACTTTTTCTGCTGTACAAAAGCCTTTCAAGGAGGGAGTTTAGCTCGTAAATGTCGGCACTTTTTCTGCTGTATAAAAGCCTGTCAAGGAGGTAGTTTAGCTCCTAAATGTCTGCGCTTTTTCTGCTGTATAAAAGTCTGTCAAGGAGGTAGTTTTTATACCAAGAATTTATTTAGCACTAAGTGAAATTAATTTGCTGTTTCTTATGAAAAGATGTTTTTGTACAATTATTGAGTATTTACAAGAAATGTGGTTTTAAGAGAACTATTGCAATAATGCAATTGATGTGATTAGAAAATAACTGTGATCAACTAATGCTGGGAAGAGACACTCTTTAGGTAAAGGAGATATGATAGGCTTTGGTTTCCGAAAGCTAGAAGGCCCTTTATTTTTCTAATGTCTAATTACAAACAGCAAAGTTACAAGTGCATATTAGAGGATTCAAATTTGGTAGGGTTTGGTTTCCCATCATTTTTGATAGGCTTTTATACTAGTTCAAAATATTACCTGTAGTGATGAATTTATTAATGAAAAATAGGCATAATATGTTGTAGACGAATCCAAGCAATCAACATGTTTACTAATGTAACATACTCATAGGGTGTTGGACACAATTCCAAACAATTAACATTTAACTAATGTATCATAGTTGTAGTGTGTTGTGCACAAGTCCAAACAATTAACATTTAACTAATGTATCATAGTTGTAGGGTGTTGGACACAATTCCAAACAATTAACATTTAACTAATGTATCATAGTTGTAGGGTGTTGGACACAATTCCAAACAATTAACATTTAACTAATGTATCATAGTTGTAGGGTGTTGTGCACAAGTCCAAACAATTAACATTTAACTAAGGTATCATAGTTGTAGTGTGTTGTGCACAAGTCCAAACCGTAAACATGTTAGGCATGGTATATTGTAGACAAGTAACAATCTCTATTAGTGCTAGGATCAAAAAAGGTCTTAGCCATGTGGCTAATTTGTCTCAATTTCAATTAACAACAAACATATTCAATTAGCCACTATTGTTAATATACATGTATTGTTTTATCATAGTGGTAATATGCCAAACATAATGCAGTTTCAGGGATTATATTTATGCCCTTAATGCTAGGCATGTGCAGATAATATTATAATGCAGAAAGTTTGATAATTCACAACCACCAGTGCTATATTTCAAAAAAAAATCAGAATACATATCTAAATGACAGTCAGTAGACCTACTATATTGTTCAAAATACCTTAACTCAACCATCAATAGATGTTTAGTAATGGCATAACCTAAGCAAATATTGCTATCATTGCAGCAATAACTGGTTGTGCTCGAGAGTAAAAAATACATGATTCTGCATGTGTAGTGGTAAAAATGTCATTAATATATCCACTGAAATCATGTTAAAACTGGCACGAATATAGCCTCTGTCTACAATTATTAGTCATGTACAATAATAACTGAGTTGAATATAATGTTTTGGTCTGAAAATGTTAACTTTTTTCCAACCTTTTGTTTTTGATAAATCAGCAAATATTAAGCAACTCGTATATTTAAAAAAAAGATGAAGAAACATATACATGTGCTAATGAGTACAAGAATATTTGATCTTGATTTGTAAGTTTGTACAATAGCTACTACATGTATTAATTAAGAATTTGTACCTCTTAATACTTTCACAAACATTGAAAGTATCTTTTAATACTATTCCCCTCCAAACGTAAACATTTTGAATATGAAATATTTTCATCGCAAGATTCAAATGGACTGCTTCTTATTTCAGTTCAAGAATCATCATAGTTCTGCTGAAGAAATGAAGAAATATTTTCATCGCAAGATTCAAATGGACTGCTTCTTATGTCAGTTAAAGAATCATCATAGTTCTGCTGAAGAAATAAATGGTGTATTTTACTTAGAACTTGGGTATAAAGGTATTTTGAACTGTTTAGAAAATTTTAACATTTATTTTCAAGAAAGTGTAGTCTTTTTGTTTAAAACATGTCTAAGACATTATTAACCCTTAAACTTTTAATGTTATTATACATTTATTGAAAAAATATTGAGAATGTTTTAAGGCAAAATGTATTCTTTCATTTTAAATAAATGCCTACCAGCTTGTTGGTGCATTTAGATGGAATTTAAAAACTTGTTATAGTATAAAAACTCGTATATTTTATATCTTCCTTTGTTGATTAATAATGTTGAGAACTGAAGTTTTAATTAAGTATACAAGATACTATATTTACGTATTAGGTTCACACCAAGTTTTAATAATGTGTACAAGACACTACATCAACTTAAATAATCTTCAGTACATTAATCAATAACACAAAGCAAATCCATACATTTAAAGTTCTAAGCTCAAAATAATAATGTGGGAATAAAAAAAAAAGCATGGATCAGTTTTAGACTTAAAACTTTGGAAGAATGATTTGTCCAAAACTAAAAACACAATTAACCCAAAGTACTTTCGGAATTTCAGAATTTTCAAAAGAAAAATATTCTGAAAAAAAGAGGTGGGAGCACAAGGTAGCCTAAAAGATTGTATAAAAGAACATTTACATCATTAAATGCAAATGTATCACACTGTACCACTCCTGGGGTAATTGAAAAAATAAGTATTCTGAAATATCAACCAGTTCAATAACCTTATACTCTTAGCACTAGTTCTTAAAAAAAAAGAACAGAGGGAACAGTACTAATTTAAGGATATAAAATTTAAATTTGTAGATATACTATAGTAGCAATTTATTATAATGTGGATGACTAACAATGTGTACTCTTATTGAAAATTTTGTTCTTGCCATTAGTTGTATTTAACTCCACTTTAAGAACTAAATATATATATATATACTCTTACATACTTCAGAATTCAAAGCAATTTTTGTCACATTTCATAAAATTTGTACTAATTTGACTTTTATATTATTTGCATACATACCAGTATAGTAGTAGTTATATGGGCAGATTTATTGTTTTTATTAACTCTGCATTAAGTTTACTGTAAAAATTGGCCATAGTCGCTCTACTGGGGTCCAAATGGACCCCATCATAAAAAAATGTATTTAAAATAATTTAAATAATAATAAACTATTATCTTGGAAACAAAAAAAAACTGTAACACTCAAAATCTTTTCCTTTATTAATCAATAAATGAACATTGAATATTACAACGTGTTTCTTTTTTTTTTACCACCTAAATTAAGTGTAACAACTTAACATAAACTAGCCGAATACTGAAGCTACTAAGAACAACAAACACGTATGTGCTTCCATCTGTCAACGCTGATGTTTACAAAATATTTGGGGTCTATGAAGATACCGGAAGACTAATTCAGGGTTAATATCTTACGTGGAAAAAATCACTGATTGTTATTATCATGCAACAGCTGGAAAATGAAAGTTATAAAAAGTAAAAAAAAAAATGCTTCAGAAATTTTAACTTGAAAATAATAAGGTAGAAAATAAGATATATGTAAAAATTACAAAAGTAAGGAAGGGTATATAACAGCCCTTTTCAATGCAAAATATTTATAAATTCATATCATAAAGATGTGTTCAGATTGGGGATTTAGAATTTCTAAGGCAATGATATCCTTTATGGTTAACAGCATTGGAAAACAACAAAATATAGGACAACTTGAGGCACCAGGACCATCTTGCAACAATTCATACTCCATCTGCGATTAGCAAAGTGTGTCATCATATAGTAGATGAGAATCCAAGAACACAAGGCACATGTGTCCAAATTGTTTCCATAACATGTATGCTTAGCAATTGCATACCTTAAGCACCTAGAGAATGAAATGGGTATTTGTGCTATTCCATAAGAAGAATAGCTGGTCATGTTGCCGGATGCAGAGCCAATGGATTTCAGTGGGTATGGACTGTTGAAATGATTGTTGGGAAATCGTGCCTCTTAAATTAGATGGCTTATGGAAAGCAATCAGGATTAGTGATGTGCTTATTATATGACAGACTTATGATAGAACCTCCTGCAATAAAAATTACGCTACAGGGTTTTTGTTAAGATTTACGGCCGTCAGGTAGAGCTTCACCAAATGTAGCGACATGGATTGTAATGACGTTGTGAGTGACCAAAACTGATTTATATAATGTACTTCTCCTCTGTAATTGACGAAGCCAGTCAAATATAATGATATAATATATATATATACAGAGAGAGAGGCACACACACATTTTTGGGAAAACTAAGAGGTCGTAATGAAAAAAATATTTCAATTATATTTGATATTATACATATTGTTTTGTGACATTCTAAACGAAAACTAATGATCATATAGATAAAACTGCCTGATGATACATTCCTACTTTTATGTTTGTTATTATCAGAAGTACATAACTACAAACATATGTATTTATAAAATAAAGAAAGCTGTCATTACCACCACCCCCAGTGGCACAACGGTATGTCTACGGACTTACAACGCTAGAATCCGGGTTTCGATTACAAACAAATATTAAAAAACCTCGTTACGTTTGGCAATATATGCGCCGCCACCTTCCATTTTTGGAACAACTTTCTTATCAACATTTAATACGATAACTATTATTTATAAACTTATTAGAAAACTGATTATGACGTCAAAAAACTAAATCAAGTGTGTGTATAGTATTTTCAAACACTCATTGAATAGTATTAAATATTGTATTGGACATGCTGAAAAAAATACAATATTTAAAATTAGACAGAGAATGGTTATATTTAGTTGTGTCAGCCAATAACGTGTACAGATAACCACAACATTTTATTTTATTATTAGCACCTAGTGCAAAAACGTGTCCTTGTTGAATAGCTACTAATTTCATCCTTTCATAGAATATGAATTTATTCCAATACATTTAAATAATGTTTTTTCTAAATTTTCTTATAGTTAATCACGTCCATGTTGACCAGATGTTGCAAGGTCGTAAAGTGTTCTAATCCTTTTACGCAGATAAAAATGACATACTACTTCCTTTGTTCAAGTTTCTGAGTGTACCAAGGATCTTAGATCTTATTCCTACGGTAGGGTATGAACATATATGTATACAGTAGCGTAGAGAGGGGGGCAATTGCCCCCGGGTGCACTTGGAACCACAGTACAAACTCCAACTACACACGGACATTTATGCCCATCTTCAATATTTTACTTTACTTTTCAAGAAAATATAAACGTTAAGACTTGCATACGGGCTTAAAAACACGTTACCTGTATTTGGCAGGCCTAAAAAATGTGCTTTCTAGTTAGGTTGTTTCAAAAGACTTATTTTGTTTAAATAGTTTTGAATAAGATGATTTATAACTCCTATTAGAGAGGCATTTTTAGTAAAATTTTCTTAATATTTTCTAATTTCTGGGGAAAAAAATCGTACTTACTGGTTATATTGTATTCTCGACAAACCAATATACAGTAATGGTACATTTTTCAAAAAAGATTTTTGTTGTTGTTTTGTTTTTCTAACAACCGTGGACAAGAATTTGTCTTAGGTATCATTGACTATCGGCTTTCTTTCTGCTTGTTTGTTGTTTTGTACGGAAACTCGGTTGTTAGCGTTATAAGTTTTAGACTTGCTCAATGAGAAGATGACGAAGTCCAATGTCCTGGTCCTGCTCAGGAAAGTGATTCTTCAGACTCCATCTTTGACGATGAGGAGGATAACGTTGAAGTCGAGGGCACCCAGGTCGTTCCCTACATGCTTGGTCTTCATAGACATGGAGCACCTTGAGTTTCGAAGATACCGCTCTCCATCTGAGTATCAACAACGATCTTCAGATGGAGCTGCTTGTCAGAGGTCCTCGGTCTTTTTTAACACATGGATGAACCCTTTGTCTCTGAAGGGAGGCCTTGGCATTACGAGGGCGTGGTTTACAAGAAAACTGTCAAACGGGTAGGATGTGCCATGAACATGGCTCCTGTACTCGCTATTCAAGCAATCTACATTTTACTTCTGTTACCTCTTATTTATTTCATCTGCTTCAAACTCAATCTCATCATTTGAAACTGTGGATGGGTTCAGCAAATGGATGAAGATCGAAAAGGTCTCGGCCCATGAGAGCAGCATTGCTCACAGGTTGGCTTTTGCAAAATAGAAAGAGGCTGAAAGGAACCATCTTCTCAGCTTGTGAGCTTGAAAACCAAATGGAAGGATAGGAAAAACGATGGAGGGAGGTGCTGAAGAGAGTCGTGAACTGCATCAAATTTCTTATTCTTAAGAGATCACGTGGAGAAACTGACTCAAGCTTCAAATTCCGGAGACTTTCTTGCACTTCTTCGACTGATTTCCGAATATGACCCACTCCTAAAGACCCATTTGGATTGTGCCAAATCACACCCTGGCTCAGTTAC
>NW_013667310.1:17877-20298 GCF_000517525.1 Limulus polyphemus | reverse complement strand
CAGAACTATGCTGGTTTCGACACAGGATTGCGCTCATTAAGACCATTTGTCACGTGTTATGAGATATCTTCTTATCAATTCTGAGAAGAAGAAGAAGAAGGTGACTTTGAAAGAGTCTTTCTTCGGATACACTCTCTTGCAACTGAGACAGTTGCATTGACTTGGCGAGTTGTTATGATGGCGATATCAGTGGAATAGAGCTATTCAACAAAATTACTGACAGTCGAAATGCTCCTTCGTGCTCCGAATGATCTCCAGCTAAAAACACGTCTAGAACTTATTGAATTTTTTGTGTCTTATGAAGACGTTTTTCTACATCTTAGAGTAGCACCGTAAATACTGATGACAGTCAGTGTCCATTGCTAGCTGTGAGAGATCGTTCCGCAAGCTAAAGCTTATTCTTACTTACCCGAGGGCCACTGTGTCTCATGAAAGCATTGACGTAGAAGGCATCATATATGTGATTGCACTAAAAAAGGGGGGGGGGCAAGAAAAGTGGATATGTAAGTTGTTAATGTTGGCCACATCAAAACGCTCTTTTTTTTTTCTTCAGGCTTATCATGGGAGGCACACTTTAAACCCTTTGTCCTCGGGCGCACCAAACCCTCGCTACGCCACTGTATACATATTGTTATAAAGATTTTTAGTATTAGGCGAGATTATTTACATTATTCAGTCAAAAAGACCAGTCACTTAATGATACCAACTTTATTTATTCGACCAGAAATTTTATATGTTGGCTTATCTAAGGTTCGCTGATATGCATAAGTTCACAGCAGACGCCAATATAATTCCAATTACTTGCTAACTTATCTGTAAGTACAGTACTTTGTGGTACCTCTGGTACTTCTCTGTAAATAAGCTCACAACTTACAAAACTAATATGAATGACTAACTACATGATAGTAACAGGCAAACTAAGCAACTAAACTCATTAACTCAATAATCAGTCACTATTTACTCTAGGGTAACTTGCATTTTATAGCACTCAAATAGTTTCCTGAGCGATCATCATGTAAAGTTAACTCCCTCTAGCCAACATTAATTCATAGTCTGAATTTAAAATAATGTTCTACAATAATAGTAAAAAGCCTTCATTCTATCTGATAAAAAAAAGATTCATAGTCCAAAACTAGAACAGGCTTTCAACAATGTTTGTGAAACGAGTGATCCAGAAAAATAGTTGTTGGTTTATAGTTACAATTCTTTAAATTTATTACAACCCAAAATAAATGAACAGAAGTGTACACACAATAAAGAGGTTCGATCACACATAAACGTATAAAAGTTTCATTTAAGAGCGATGTTCTTTGTTATGCGTATTAAACTTCTAATCATCACCAAATGATCGTTAATGTGACTTTTTTTACACATTTCCATTTCATATTTTTCGACAGTTTCATTTTATTGTTAGTATCTCAAGTGCTACAACCATTGACATAAAATTCAATAAAATATTCTAAGAATAAACAATAAATATGGGACATTTTATTTCAAGCCTAAACGAACATCGTATTCATAATTGTATGCTTACAAGTCAACTTTCATGATTTTCAGATTATCAACTAAATCTTTTTTTAAAAAAACAAAGATATATTTTGTTCATAATATTAGAAGTCTGATAAGTGCACCTTTAATACTTATTACAAACAACTGATATAATAAAACTTCGAAAGAATATACAGTAATAATTGTTTTTGGAGTCCCGGTGTCGGTGTCGCATACGTTCCAGATTGGTTGTGGGTCCTTGACTTTACTGGTTACAGAACCACTAATAACGTAAGAAAACCACAAAAATGCAACAAAATCATCCCCAATATTGCAATTAACCCCACTATTTTTTTTATGGGGCCTCTCTATATTTTACACAGAGAATGAAAGGTTTTACCCAACTTTATTACTCAATATGGTGCAATGTGTAGGCCCTTGCGGTAGTAAACGATAAAAAAACGTAATTTGAAAAGTTACTAACATAAATGCAACAATTCAAATGATTCCTAAAAGCAGAAAAACAAACAAACAACACAATAACTGACTGAAACTGAGATAAAAATGAAACAAAGAGTATTAGTAACGATATAAAATAATGATATTATTAATATTGTAATCTATTCTAGAAATAATTGCAACCAATTATACATTATTTATCTCTTCTTTACAGTTTAACATTTTTCCAGTTATTTTCTCACTGAATTATTTTTCATTATTTTTATTTAATTTCGTTTTTGGTAATACACAATGAAATTTCTCTTTTTATGATTGGGTTACATGCTTGTTAGCTCGAACAGCTTTAAGTTGTTTATTTATGTTTGAAGAAGATTATTTTCCCGAAACTAAAGATAAATATGAAGCCCAATCTATTATAAAATTCATCACTTGCCTCTAAGTTATATATTGTTGCGTCAGCGAGATTACGTGACT
>NW_013667310.1:2701-17444 GCF_000517525.1 Limulus polyphemus | reverse complement strand
TCAGAAAGAATAAACCAGTTTTATTAAGTAAGGATTTGTGTCGCTAAAATTGCAGTCGGAACGAAGTTACGGAAAATCAACTAAGGAACGGAGACGTAACAATATGTATATATAGTTTCTCTGCGGTGAGGCAACTAAAAACGCTGTGTATATAGTCCTGATTGTTGTTTGATAATTTGTTATTGCCTTGGAAGTATATCCCAAACTTTCTTAAACTGCCATAGCATAGTCAGTTATATTCAGACATCACTAGGTTTGCTCTCGAAGTTTTACCTTCAGGATTGATTTCGTGGTAAAATACATTATAATACTTTGAATTCATATAATTTTAGACATACAGCACGATGAAAATAAATGTTTCATACAAGTTCGTGTTTGAAATGAATGTTGTGAAAAACTGAAAGGTGATCTCATTCGCCTAGTTTTAAGGTAATAGCCCGTATATTAACTATAGCTTATGTATAAATACAATTCTTATATTATTGAAACCGAAATACCAGGTATAATTACGTTAATTTAAAATTATTGATATAAAGATGACCTAATTCTTATTTATCTAGGCCTATGTACTTATTTTTCGCCAAAAACTTTTTGTCGCAATATGGTTTGAGATTACATTCTAGCCGTTCGATATATTTTATGGTGATGACTCGGGTGACGTTACAGTGCTTTACAATCGGTAGCATTTTACCTTGGCGTATAACTAAAATTTGGGGTTTCCCCGGGTAAGAATAAATAACACGGAATATGGAGCAACATCCCATCATCTAGTGATGTCAAAGATGGATTGTGAGTTGATGGTGTATGTTTAGTATTTTTTACTGTAATGTTTTAAACATCTTTATGGTTTTGTTATAATTTCTGTAATTTAATTAAGATGGAAAAATTAATGAATAATTTGTGAGTGTTTCATGATACATCACACACAAAAATGCAATAGATTTTTTTCTAACGTTGTGCTACTGCTATTCTTTAAAACTCCTGATTCCTAATTCAATCAAATTTAAAGGATCAGACTTGGAAGTTAGAGTAAGCAGTGGCACCAAATCTAGTCACCTTGTAGACTCTAGAAGTGATAGGCCTGCATCAATCATCAGATAATTTTTCTCAAAGCACCATTCACAAGTTAAAGTCTATTAGTATTACATGCAGTTAGTTATCATACTAGAAACACTGGCAAAAAAGTTTTCTGGACAACCAAGACAAGTCCAACAGCAAAGAGTTAAGTTAAAACTTAAGCCAGATAATGGGTGCTCAACAAGGTAAAGAAAATAGACGAGATGATCGGGGCAGTGGATCATCAGTTGGAAGTGGTCATGGTGTTGGAAAAACTTCAAAAAGTCTTAAACTCCGAAACAAGGATTCTCGTATTGCAACTGCCAGCTTGCCAGTGTCTGGAAATATCTTTACAGAACATAATGGTGAGTTCTCTGTATGAATTATTTTTTTATTTTTGTGTATAAGTATATAACATTTTGCTCAAAATTTTACACATCCATGAAATTTGAAATAATATTTTTATTTACAAGATGAGAGGACGGTGTATAAGATCATAGTATGTGTGAAAAAATTCTGGATTTAGGAGTTGTTTCTCTTATATTTTAAACTTTATCTAAGATGATTCTGCTGATTACCCTCAATTGGTAAAAAAAAAAAGTGTTAGAGCACAATTCTTTATGGGAAACACATTCCTGGATGAGCAGAGAAAAATACTTAGTTGTTGAAAAATTCTGGATTTTTTTGAAAATGAAGTTAACGGGTAAAGAAGACATATCTGAAAGGAAAAAGAAGTAAAGTTATAAGGAGAATTGAAAAAATTACTTTATTTCAAAATACCTATTTAAGAAAAGAAAAAATTGTGCTATGACCTATGTCTAACCAAAAAAGAAGAATTAAGAAAATTGTTTATCATTTAAGATTTCAAGAAATAAGGATGACCATTATAAAACTGTTTAATATCAGTTAATATTTTTTTTAGTATTTTAATTTTTAAGGAGAAATAGAAATTTATCTTATTAAAAATGTCATTTGTAATGAAAATAATAATTTTTAAATACATAAAGCTTGGTTTTGTTAAGATAAAATGTTTAAAGAAATTAATAAAAAACTGCCCACGTCTTTGATTTTTTATAAGTTCTTTGAACATGTAAAAATGAAGATTTCCAAAATTTAAAAAGTTAATATATGATCTTTCTGACTCTTTAAAGAATTAATGGCTTAGGGAGAGTTCTGACTATTTCATACTTATTTAGTTTTAAGCTTTATTTGAAACAAAGATAGGATAGCATTTAGAATAATAAAATTATAAGCAAGGTTGGTACTGTGGAGATTATCTTTATGATTCAAAAAGATGTGTACGAAATCAAACTAAGTGTCGGGGTTTTATATTTGTCACATGATGTTTAAAAGTGTAATTGTTTTATGATGTTAGAGTTTAATATGGCAAATGTTTAAATTTTGAATTTCAGTGTATCCTTATCTTTGGTTAAAGTTATTTTGGCATATTTGATTTTGTATTGTGCTAGTTTTTGTTGGAGCTTGTATGTTTTTATCCAAGTTTCATTATTTTGTGCTCTGCTAAATTTTTCAGTAAACTCTTTTCTTTATGGGAATTGTGATTTTCTTGTTCTTTGTTTATGTATATTATTTTTAATCTTGTATTGAATATATTTCTTATAAGTTTTGTTAAGCATTAGCTTGTTATTTCAACTTTTATACTGTTTGCTTTGATGGTATCTTTGATGTTGCATTAAGTATAGTATATTTTTTTCTCACACGTGTTTTAATATAAAATTTGTGTTTTTTTATTATACTTAACTTTTTTTTTTGTTAAGGTTCTTACTTCTTGATAATTCCCATCCTCCTTTTCTTTCTTTCTTTTTTTTGGGGGGGGGGGCTTCTATACATGTATCTTTATTACATGACCTTGCTTAATTTTTGTTCCATTACTTCTTCAGGTAAAACTTTTTTTTTATCTGTATTCTGTTCATTGAGGCTTGTATTTATTTACATCATGTATTTCAACTTGTGAGTTTACCTTTAACAAACATAATCTGTAGACAGCAATAACAGGATTGAACTGTTTGGTTCTTCAAGACTTTCCTTGCACATCTGCCTGTGGTAAAAGTAAAAATTTATACCCATCATTTACTTTTCAGGAGATCATTGAATCCTCTCTTAAACTCCTCTAAAGTGCTGATCTCCATTATGGCTAAAGAAAACTCATTCAATAAACTAATTGTCAGTTAACCCGTTTAGAAATAGTGTCTTAACCAGGACTTATCATGACTTTTCAGTGTCATAAACTTATGTCTTCACATCCTATTATCTTCAGAATATAACATTTGTTTCATTGATCCCTTGGAGATGCTACACTCAAACAGTACATTCCTGAGGAAAAACAGGAGTCTAACATATTGTATAATTTGATAATTTTTTATGTGTCTTGTCAATCTCCAATCAACTTTCCTCATATTGGACTGTTTAGTTTAATAAGATGACTTTTATTTCTTTTCCTGAACTTTCACTAATATAAATAGACCTACTATTCTCAGCTTTCTTGTGTTGTGTTGTTGTTGTTTTTTTGAGGCACTTTTAACATATGTGTGGGATGTAAATAATTCATAATCACTTTGCTGAGGTATTTGACCAAGGTAAAGAGGAAAGTTCCATTGAATTACCTGAATAACCCTGAATGAAAATGAGTACCCTCCTCAGTGTGTGTGTTTATGAAATGGTCATCATACATCTGAGAGGCTATTTTATGTCAGCAAATAGAAATGTTAGTTTATTAATGGGAGCCAAGGTAATTTGGTGATTTTTAAGGTATTTTTATCTGAAGAAAGTGGTAATTCAGCCATGGCTTGTATGGATAACCAACTTCTTTCTACCCACAGCAAACAATGAAAAAGGACCACTGTTCTGAGTCTCTCATGAAAATCTTTATTATTGCCATTTTGGGCTAAACTTTAAGGTCTGATGTGTAGAAGTAGGCTGAATAAAATATATACATTTATAACCTTATCAAGTCGCTTGAAAGTTATGCTATGAGAACTTGGTGAAGTAACATTAAAGAAAGTTTAGAGCCAGCTATAAATGATCTGTGAATATTGTTGGTGAGTCAGTTATCTAGTAGTGTGGTTTATCCAAAGTGTTTATGCATGTAGGGTACGTAAGTATACAATATATTCTTAGTCATGAGACAGGGACCAGGAATCAGTAATGTAATTGAAGTAAATATTTTTTTTAATTTAGTTTCATTAATAGTATTGGTTACTATTTACAATATATTTATCATTTTTCATTTATGTATTATATTTCACTGTTATGAGGATTGTTTTTCATTATTAGCTTAATATATGGAGTTAGGACTAATCTAAATATAAGAAACTCGTGAGGTATTATGGCCATACATATCAGTAACAGTGAGGATACTCAGTTGATGAATTAGTGCATTCTAATCATTCTAAGTTTTTGATCTATGATATTTACATACATCTAGTTAAACTTGTATATTACATTAACTATTTTATTTACTAGGTTTGTTTGTAGTTCAAAACACCATTAATAACAAGTTTGCTTTGCTTATTAGTTGAATTATAAAATATTAGGAACTCATGATCACAATAAATCTTTTTGTTCTTTAATCCACAAATTGAAAAGTAAAAAATAAAAAACTCACTAGTATGACTAAAAACTCTTAGTTTGCAGCATAAAATTATCTTTTCACTACAATCAGCAACTGTTCAGTTTAAAAAATACACACACCAATTCTGACCTTACTGTAAAATTGCATCATTTTATGCTTACGAGTTTAATAATGTGTTGGGTTCTTTGCTGTTTGTAATTTATATTAATGACATTAACTCTGGAATGACTAACAAAATTTTGAAGTTTGCAGATGACATTAAGATTTTTGGGGTGGCTAACTGTATCAAAGATGCTGCAGACTTACAGGGAGATTTAGATCATTTGATGTATTGGGCCAATACGTGGCAGACGATGTTTAACTATTCAGAATGTAAGGTGATGCATGTAGGTTTTCACAATTCAAATTATTCTTACAATTTAAATGGGAATATGTTAAGTGCTATGGTTTAAGAAAAATATCTTGATGTTGTGATTGAAAAATCACTTAAGTCATCTAAACAGTGTATTGTAGCTAGCAATAGGACTAATAGGATTTTGGGTAGCATCTATAGAAATATTGAATACAAGACAAGGGATATTATTGTTTCACTTTGTAGATCACTTGTAAGGTATCATTTAGGCTACTGTGTACAGTTTTAGGCTTTCTCCCTCAAGAAGGACATTGAATTGTTAGAGAAGGTTCAGAGAAGAGCCACTAGGATGATACCTGGGATGATGGGATTGGATTGTCTATGAGGAGAGACTAAAATCTCTAAACTTGTTTTCTCTGGAGAGGAGAAGGGTCAGAGGGGATTGAGGTGTTTAAAATTATTAAGGGTATTGCTAATATAGACCCATCAAATATTTTTGTGTTTAGCAGTGAAAACAGTAGGACAAGGGAGAATAAATTCAAATTTTGGCTGCATAGGTGTCATCTGCAGTTTAGACAGTATTACTTTTCAAACAGGGTGGTTGGCTTTTGGAATGAGATGCCTTCAAGGCTGGTGGAGGCAGAAAATTTAACTGAGTTCAAGAAAAGATTGGATGCATACATGAGTAGTAAGGGGTGGTTATAGTTGGGAGCTGGAAGGGACATTCTTGATGGGCTAATAAACTCCTTTTTTATTCCTTTAAAATGTTATGAAATTCTATGGTACCGAGATGTATTCTGTAGCTAGTCTCACATAAAATAATAATAATTAATGGAACAAAAATAATCAACTAATCAAAATTAGTATTTTCCAATTTTTACTAAATTATTAAATATATCCAAGTCTCATGTGAGAATAATCAATTAGTTTAATGCAATTGATTAATGAGCCTGACAATTAATCGATTGTGAAATTCCACTAATAGCCCAGCTATGTTTGTATTTGTTATGAAGTTTGTTGAAACAAAGGGGCAGACATACATTAAATGGTTTATGGTTTTTTAATAGATTAGGTTTGAGTGATAAATTTGTTTTGTTTGTCAAATGTTTCCTTGCTTACAAGATACTAGAATGACAATTTTTCATGTTCTTGCCATTGCTACCACAATCAAATCACATATATGCAGTCTATTTGTTTAGTGTTTCATACACCGTACATAATGCATAGATTGTAGCGTTATTCATTATGTAGTAGCTGTTACACATGATTTAAATAACTAATACACTTTGTCACTAACCTGTGGTGTAAATCATATTATGATGTGTTTGTTTAACTTAAAACCATGTGGTTATAATGTCATGTAAATGTGCTTGTTTATGTTGTGGTTGTATGAAACATCTAATAAAAACTGCATGAAAGTGAAATGTTGCCAACAAGCTTCTGTTTTTTTTGCCCACGGTTACTGTGTTGTATAATGTATTGTTTTTTCAGCTTGAGTACTAGTGGGTAGTCAGAATAGTGGTGTTATTAGTTTTTATTTGTGAATGGTCATCCTCCAGTGTTAATCATCTAGTTTTGTAGGTGTTTGTTTTGTTATTTAGTTTAATAATCATCAGTTAATTACCTTTCTTGAAGGAATTATGGCTAACGGCTTATGGCTTATTTTTTCTCAGGTTAGGTGAGCACTACCTTACCCGAGTTTTTTAGGGAATCATTTTATTCACAGTGCATTTCATTATGGCTTATTTTTTCTCAGGTTAGGTGAGCACTACCTTACCCGAGTTTTTTAGGGAATCATTTTATTCACAGTGCATTTCAATTATGAATGTAAATGAATCATTTTAATAATCTGTTTGTTTTTTATCAAAGGTGTTATTTTCATCTAAAGTTTCATGCAACATGGGCGCAGATAAAAATAGATAAATAATTTTTGTTTTATTTTTTCACATCGTTGATTTTGCTATGTAAACAATTAGGTGAGTGTGGTAAAACGAGCAAATATCAGAGTTCACGTGTTATTATGTACACGAACTTGTAACAACACACTACTTACTAATGTTTGTTTTCCTTTTCAGTAGATGCAGATTTCCACAACCATATGGTTATTATGGAGTTGATATAATTATACAAGCCTAGGTTAAATTTAATATATCAGAATATTATCATCTAATGGGACCTTTTGTAACACTCACAGAGTACGTGTCTATAAGATTAACATGTATTTCAAAATATGATTGTAAATTCAAGAAGCTATAATGATACAAGGGTTCATTTAAGCATTTACTGTGTTTTATTTCTAAAAAAAAAGATATATTTTGAGTAGATATTACAGTAAAGCTTTGAGGTTAGTGTTGTTGAAGCATAACTGTATTAATCAAGTTTTTGATTGATTTCTTTCATTCTTAGAATGTCTTCTGTTTTTTTACTGACAGTTTATGATTACTTTCTGGGTGTTGGTTTTGTTTACGGTACAGTAAAATCATGCAAGTGTATAAAACTGACATGAAAAAAAAATATATATATATATTATAAATTGAACAACAATAAATATTTACTCAAATATGCTCCTCTCCTTATGAATTTTTTCCGTTCATGCTCATATTTTCGAAATATTTTTATTCAATCAGTCAACAGAAGAATCCTTTTTTTGTTTGTGAAATTCCCTCAGGAAAAGAAAGATTTTTTGCAAGACAGTTTAGAAATCAGTTTTTCTCATATAAATATGTATAGAAAATAATTATTGAGATGTATTCAAATTCTGGCTTGTGATTTATATTTAACAAGTTTTTATTGTCTTTATAGAAGCTCTCCTGCAGACTAGGCCCTTGCCAGAGATTCCAGGCTTAGAAGAAGTAATTCCTAACCTGCCTGCAGCTCCAGATGTACCGATGACTTCTCGATGGATGTCTAAAGAAAATCTTCTTGTCCCAACAGATACTGATCCTCAACTTTTTGTGTCTCTTTATGATTTTCAATCATCAGGAGAAAACCAGTTGGCTTTGAAGAAAGGTATTTTACATACTTTTACTTCACTCATTGATTTAACTTAGTTAAGGTTTTCTTTATCCTGACTTTCTTACAATGTACATAAAAGTGAGATAACATGCATCAATTTGAGGTTGCCTTTTTCACTTCTAGCTAGTCCAATGCTCTTTCATAAGTCTTTAAGTTCAGCTTTTTACTTTATTTATAATAGACAAATCATCTTACGATCCTTAATCATTCAAGTGCTGTCAAGTGTTTTTAAAGTAAGTCTTAGTAACAAAGCTAGATATATATCTCTGTATCAATAGGTGCAGTATCTATTATCAGTTATGAGTCTACATTTATATGCAAGCTTAATTTCAGTAAATTGTGTTCAGAAGTTTATCATATTTTAACAAATAAAAGAATATTATTTAGAAAATATATCTTATGAAGAATAGATTGCCAACATAATTTGGCAGTAAATCACAATAGCATTATTTGGTAGAGAAAGGGTTAAGGAACACTTTTGCTTTTAAAAATTTCATTAATTGCTTTAAATGTACACAATAATATGTGGATTTTAATTATATGTTTTATTCTGGATTTCAACAAAAATAATGCTAATTGTAATGTAAACTCAGGGTAAAGTGTTCAACTTGTGAGACATTTTAATCGAATGTCTGAAAAAGGAACCCTGTTCTTACCTATATTAGGATCCTTAATTAAACAGAAAATCAAGCAAAAAGAAGAAATTATAATAACTTCAAATTTTAAATGTTGTATACATATATATATATATTACATTCAGATCTTTATATGATCTTTCAAAAATCATAAGATTTGGTAAGATATTTGTGGGATCTGTAAGATCTAACTGTTATCTTACCAGATCTTTAAAGATCCTTATAACATCTTAAAGAACTCTATAACATTCAGAAATAATATCCTACAAGGATACCTTAAGATCTGAATATTATCCTGTCAGACCTTTAAAGATCCCTTAAGATTTTGCTGAAGATCTTGCTAAAGATTTCTGTCCGAGTTTTCTTATTTTTAAGACTTGTGTTTGGAAAGATGCATTTTCAGATTTTTTTTGTAGTTTCGAAAAGTTTTGAAATATAATAGCAGTCGGTGGACATGTCCTTGTAGAGAATCATTTTCTTATACCTGATTTTTCAAATTAGAAATTTTCTGTAATGTATTCTTGAAAAGAAGCTTTTCTATATGTATAGTTTTTTTCTACAATTAACCATTCAGGAGATACAGAGCTTGACAGACAGACATTTGGCTATTATATATACATATATATATATATATTATAGAACATTTGCTTGGATCTATAAAGATCTGAGTTATATTTCCACATACAAAGTCTCTAAGTTATATTGAGTTTTATGTGTAATTTGAACAACTGGTGATCTCAGATTGTGGTTAATAACTGTGGATTATATTTTCATTCAATATTTTGAATATCTGGTAGGCTTAGCTGTGGGGTCTCAAGGTTATATTAATAAGGTTAAAATCTTTATGTTATATTGTTTACTATGTAACTAGAACACCTGCTAGATACAGAAGTTTGGAGCAAACTCACTGGATTAAATTATTTTATAGATAATATGAAAATCTAGAAAGGAATTAACACCCCTGTAGAAACTGTATACCTTTCTGTGTCCTTGTGTTTTCAGTAAAGGTAATCTGTGAACCTACTGTAATTCTCATACAATTTTTTGTTCATAACTAGTAGTATTAAAAACTGTTAAAATTTTTTAGGTTTTTATTTATTATTCTGTTTCTTTGTAAACTAGTTTGTTTTTGTTTTTTTGCAATATTGTAATGTCCTGTTATCCTACTCTATAGCCATACATTTATGTCATAATAATTTATGTTACACTTTCAGAGCCATTTCATTGGTCACAAAACATTGTTAGGGAGGCTTATGTAAAGTTTTACAAAGGTTTTCAAGAAACATTAAACTTACAATAGTATATGAAACAAACCACTAGTGTTTACGTGTTCCATAAGTAAGGCATACTCAGTTCTTTCTGTAATGTTACTTTCATTAATAACATCAGTAAAATGTTTAATATATCTATTTTTAGTATGTTTAATTTTTTTATTTTAATTATAAATATAATATTTTGTTGTTAGCAAAGTATATAGGTTTAGGACAAATGTAAATCTCCTCAGGTGGTTGAACTTCATGAGATATTATTGGGATTATGGCCAAAAGTATTGATTTTAGTTATGATCTACATAGATAGTTTGCTTTGATTAGAAGTTTGTATTTATTAAATAGAATTGTTACGTGTAATATTTTTCAACACTGTACACTTTTTGAATTTTAAAATAAGATATTCACTTTGTAGATATTCAAACTCTCATTTCAGGGGAACAGGTTCGAGTCCTTTCCTATAATAGAACAGGAGAATGGTGTGAAGCTCAGTCAAGAACAGGTCAAGTGGGGTGGGTTCCAAGTAATTATATCACTCCTGTTAACAGCCTGGAGAAACACTCCTGGTACCATGGTCCTGTCTCTCGAAACGCTGCAGAATATCTTCTTAGTAGTGGAATTAATGGAAGCTTCCTAGTAAGAGAGAGTGAAAGTAGCCCAGGACAGAGATCTATCTCTCTACGATACGAAGGTCGAGTGTATCACTATCGGATTAGTGAAGATGCTGAAGGAACTGTGAGTAGACTTGGAAAAATTTATAAAATCTTGCTTTTCTTCCTTTACACATTTGTGATTTTTATATTTTCAACTTAGTGTTGATTTGTGGTATTTGAGGAGTGGTTACGTTGGTTGAAGATAAAAAGATTTAACTTGCAAATATATATTATCTAAGCTGATTTTTTATAATGAATATTTATCTTAAATTGAAAATCTATTCTTTAAATATAAACATTTCTGCCAGACACAAACTAAGATATTTTAGTACAAATGAACTTTCATGCACATCTCCAAGCACTTGAAGATAAAACACTTTAAAGTTCTTGAATAAGTTTTGTGCTTTAAGATTTTTGAAATTAACAAAAATAAGTTTTTATTTAGATATTCAAGGGAAGAAAATTATACGTAGACTGTGTATTTTATAAATCACATGTGAACATTTCACGAGATTTTTTATGATAAACTTAATGTTTCTGCAAGTATACAATGCACATTTACCTTTTGAGGAAGAAAATGTTATTACTTTGTTGTGTTGTCGTTCTAAGTTTCTCATGCTTTTCCTTTCCATCATCTGTGAAGTTTCTCATTTACTCTCCTTCTCGATTGATTATGTGAGCTCATGAGATGCCAAGTGAACACTGTTCATGTGTATCAACAAGTAAACTTCCTACCTGCTAAGATCCTTTGTATTCTTTCTCGTCTTAACAGTAGTTTTTGTCAGGTCACAGGGATGTTGCTGAGTTTGTTAAAGATGCTGTTCGTAGTTACGTTATCATTAGTACAGTGCTATATGTTTAGGTTATTTGTCTTTATATGTACGTTACTTAGCACTGTATTTCTAAATTAATCTTTATCTCCACATTAATTTGGTCACATGTTTTTAAGTTTGTTTTCAATGTCTTTCTGTTCTTCGTAATTAGTTTCTGCATTTATAGATTTTTTAAAGTTTCCTTGAGTTAGTAGCTACTTTAAGTATTTACAGTGTCATGTCAGCTATTATCAAAATTGCATTTCATTTTCATCTCGGCTCTCTTTCTAGACATGTAAAATTCATTTGTTGAAATATTACTATTTTATTATAACTTTTTTTGGTTGATTTCACTTGATTTTTCGTCTTCTGTTTTAATGTGGAGATCTTGTTCTTGCAGGTAATTGATGTTGTAGTAATAACTCAAACTATTATTTGTATTTCTGTTTAACAAAAGATAAACTCTGCTTGTTTTTCATACTTGTGGACTTTTTTTAATATTTTATTTAACGCTGTTGTGAGAACTACAACCTATTTAAAAAAAATTAAAGTTTTTTATCCTCGTCATGCGATTTTAAAAGTGTTGGTTCTTATTGTTTACCATCTCTTCTGTTTGTGCAGGACCTTTCATGCTACATTTTTGCCACCTGTCTAAATGTTGACTGGATGTGTACTTTTCATGATGAGTCTTCATTCCATTTCTTGTTATAGCTGTTGGTTATTGACTCGTAGAGTTTTATATTGTCTTGATGCTGCTAAAGCATATGTCTTATTTTAAAAATAAAATTTATACTCTATTATGTTAGCTCTTACCATAAGTATTGCTTTCATGGAGTGATCATGTTCCTGAGATGGCTCTTGAAAGCTTTTCTTGTTATAGTTTGATTTATTTCATTTTCTTGTTGGTTGATGTTTTTTTCAGTGGTATTCCTTGTTCTAAGCGACAGAGAATCTATTTTTCCTGGATATTTCTTGTGAGGATGGTTGTAGTGGTTACATTCTTTGTTTCGAGTGACAGAAAGTCTCTTTATTTTTTTTCCCAGGCCTGTTTAATAGTGGTAGTGGTTATATTCCTTGTACTGTGTGACAGAGAATCACGTCTTTCCTACGTCTTCCTCTTGGTGATGGTTACTTTCCTCGTACTAAGTAACAGAGAATCTCTTGTTTCCTGAGTGTCTGGTAGTGTTGGTCAGGAGAAGGGGTACATTCCTTGATGGTCTTTTTTTCTAGAAGACTTAGCATTCTGAGCTGCTTTTGATGCTTCATACCCTAATGGATTATCACCCTTAAGGCAGGGGATTGCTTTGGGAAGAAAGCTTCTGATGCTGAAATTGGGGACATGCTAAACTAAAGGTAGTTAGTGAACTCCATCTGGTGTGACTGGGAGGCTCATTTCTCAGGTGAGTGAAATAGATTTCAAACAATCATATCTAAATTGACGTGTTCCATCACATTCTCTTCATGGTTGTTATTTCTTCATAAATGTTGATGCACGTGGACAATGCTTATTGGTGGAGTAATATCTGAACTCGGGAGAAAGATGTGCCAACACTGATTGCCTGTATTTTATGTGACTACTTATGTAACAAGGTAGCAGAAAGGAAAGGTAGGAGAACCTTACTCCAACAACATATTGAAGTAGTTACTCCATATTTTTATATATATATATGTATATTTTAATTCTAACACAGGAATATTATGAGGACTTCTTTTAAACATTTTTCTGATTTAGGTGTATGTGACCTCAGAGTGTCGGTTTAACACCTTGGCAGAATTAGTACATCACCATTCCATGCATGCCGATGGTCTCATCACCATGTTGCTTTACCCAGCACCCAAACGAACCAAACCTGCTCTGTTTGCTCTTAGTCCTCAGCCAGATGAATGGGAGATTGATAGAACAGACATTGTGATGAAGCACAAGTTGGGAGGGGGACAATATGGGGACGTATACGAAGCGACGTGGAAGAGATACAACATGACGGTTGCTGTCAAAACTTTAAAGGTAAGGAATGTACAAAGATCTCCTTGTTATGTTCAAACTCTGTTGGTCCATGTGATGTAATACTTATGTAACTTTTACCTGTTTATTTTGTGTCTAACAGTTAAAATTTATTTTTAGACTTTTACATCAATTGAATATTAATTGTTTCAAATCTTAAAATCCATGTTTTAAAAACATTTCTTCAATAATATTTAGAAAAATCATGAGTTTTCTTATTCTTAAGACTTGTGTTTGGAAAGATGCATTTTCAGATTTTTTTTGTAGTTTCAAATGTTTTGAAATACAATAGCAGTTGGTGGACATGTCCTTGTAGAGAATCATTTTTTTATACCTGATTTTTCAAATTAGAAAATTTACTTAATCTGTTGTATTATCTAGGAGGATACAATGGCCTTGAAGGATTTTCTAGAGGAAGCAGCTATTATGAAAGAGATGAAACACCCAAATTTAGTACAACTAATAGGTGGGTTAAACGTAACATTAAACAGTAAGTAGGTGAGAGAGTTTTAACTTTTCTTTGATTACCTGTATTAAAAACAACTCTGTATTAAAATTAAAAATAAACTGTTCCACAAACATGAAATTGATCATGATTCAATAAAAAATTAGTGTTTGAATTATACATTTAGAAAAGAAAGATTGGCCGATGAGTGAGGAGTTCAGTAAATTTTGAACAAATTTCTGGTCAACATGTTCTCAGCATTAATTGTTGTCTAGATTGATCATGATAATAGATGAAAATTATGCATTAAAATTGTTTGTAGTAACAAATCCTTTTAAGTTTAGCTTACTTGGAATAGTGTAGTAGTTGGAATTAATCAAAAGGACTTAAAATACACTTTGCATGGTAGCAGAATGTACATAAAAATGACCCTTCTCCTTCAAGTGTATAAATTTAAGTTTAAAACAGTTTTAACTATATTGATTATGTGAGTGTTATTATAGAATTTACAGAACACTTGTAGTACAGTTCAGTTTATCATTCTGTTATCTTGATAACAAAAATTATAAATAGTTGAAAAGCTACGAGCTCTTTATTTATTTTAGCTGGAAATATATAATTTTATCCATATCTTTCATGATGTTTAAAAAAAAGAATGAAAAACTTGGATCAATCAAATATATAACTGATGATGATTAGCAAACAACCACAAGTAGAGATAAAGTGAGATAATCAGTTATATAAAGACCTATATATTCTGTATAAAAATCCTTCCTTCAAATTATTTTTTTCCTCATCAAATTGTAGTCATTCAAGCTATTCATTCTTTGTATAACACAGTTAACTTTTAATGAATCTAAGTTTCAAATGGACAGCAATTACCTGTTGTAGAAACCTACAAATGTAGAGGACG
>NW_013667310.1:0-2010 GCF_000517525.1 Limulus polyphemus | reverse complement strand
GTCAAAGATCAGCTAACTGAAGTTGGAGAAGTTTGTCGCAATGTAAGAACATTATATATTGTAAAGACTGCAGCTGTATGTCTATATAAACATTTCTATAGGTGTGTGCACCAGGGAACCTCCATTCTACATAATTACAGAGTTCATGCCTCATGGTAACTTACTTGATTTTTTGAGGAATGCTGCGAGGGAAGAAATTACTGAAGTGGTTCTCATGTACATGGCAACCCAGATTGCTTCAGCCATGGCTTACCTGGAATCACGAAACTTTATACACAGGTATTACATCCATTTTTATTTATTTTGATTATTTTATTTTTGCTTTTTATTTGTTTTGTTTCGAGCTCAAAGATGCAGAATGGGTTGTCTGTACAGGGATCATACTCTGAAATTTAATGTTGTGAGCCCTCAGTCTTAATGCAGAGCCATGGGAGTGAGCATTTTCTTTGATCTGAGATACAATTTTCTAATCTGGTGGTAGATTTATAGTAACTTAAAGCATAAATCTGTATGCTTTCGTTATGCAGATCCATAAGATACAATGTTGATCAAACACATCTGTAGAAGACAGTATGATTTCTATACACTTAAGAAGTGTTTGAAACGTTTATAACTTCCTAAAACTTATGTATTCTAAAGTCTTATGTAAAGATAAGATAATTTTGTGACTCAAAATTTTGATTCTTATAAATTCACAATTATAAATTATCCAGCTTATCTGCTGATGAATTGAGTAGAATAAATAAGTAGCATCGGTGCCATATACATGTTCTTGAAATAGTTTTTATAGATAATAGGTTATTTGTGGTAAGTAGAGAATAACTTAGCCATCATATACATAAGCTATAAGAGACTCCGTCTTCAGTTTACCCTTGTCCAGGGTTACTAATGAAGGATGAATATCTGTGAAAATGGTCTAACTTGGTGACTAGTACCAAATCCAAAAATAGATTGGGCCTTACTGTTAAGCCTAAGAGAATCAGAAGAAAGGAAGATATGTCTAATGTTTTTGAAAATTACAAGCTTGATAACAGTTGTTTTAATTGGAAAACTTTCAGTAGGTTAATCCCATTGTTTTTGTTATTTCAGAGACTTAGCAGCTAGAAACTGTTTAGTTGGAGAAACTCACTTGGTGAAGGTTGCAGATTTTGGCCTGGCTCGTCTGATGCGAGATGATACATACACTGCCCATGCTGGAGCCAAGTTCCCCATCAAGTGGACAGCACCTGAAGGTCTAGCTTATAATAAGTTTTCCACAAAATCGGATATTTGGGGTATGTTGTGATCTTTATGGATTTAAAAATAGAAATTACATATAGTTTTTAATTGCTGACTCATTTGTTTTCACTATTCAGAGTTATTGTAATGTATAAACCAATTAAAAAACATTGTACAGGAGCTCAACAAGTTTAATAAAATCAATTAAAATAAAACAAAAATTCAAGAATAATTAAATTATTCTATAGATGATTTAAGCAGAGTGTTTATGATGAACAAAAGAAGGCGAAATGGACAGCAACTATTTTGCTCAGAGTGACACTTGTAAAGAAAGTCTTGGGAAAATTAGTCTACAAAAATAGCTCAGATTGAAAACATAGTTCACTTCACCTCAGTTTATTCATCGGGAATAATTATAATTTATCATATTTTTCCCGAACATCGTGAATACACATAAAGCAGTTTTTCTTTTTCCATTTCTAGAGTGTGTGTCTGAACCATATTCTTAAGAAATTGTTTCTGTGGTTAATTGTTTCATATGACAGAAGATATACATTTACAGTATTTATTAGGTAAAAAAAAATCTTGATTTATATCAGGTGGTTCAAAGTAATCTAAATCTTTCATTAAAAAGTTACATTTTTGTAATGATGAGATTTGTTTGGGTAATATTGCCCTTGTACAATGTATAATGTTATGTCTAGTAAATCTGTGTAATGTTAGGTGTAGTAGATCTGTATAATGCTATGTGTAGTAAATCTGTACAATGTATACTGTTATGTGTAGTAAATC
>NW_013667309.1:227005-248719 GCF_000517525.1 Limulus polyphemus | reverse complement strand
TGGTGACCCCTGCCTTAGAAGATGCCAACCTGCTAAAGATAGGCCTTTTTTTTACAACATAGTATATGAACAAATTTATATTCATACAGTTTTTCTTAATCATAGTACATTTAATTAGAAGTGATATATAAATAGGATGTACCCAATCTTGAATTGTGCTGGTTTTGCTATTAGGACTTGTCAATTTTCACACTAGTCAACTTAGTAGATAATTTATTGAACTGGCCTACGTCTAAATGAGTTTTATGGCATACGCGTTATATGTGGTCTAATATAGAGATATAGAAGTTGGAAATTTTAGTTTCTCTTTAGAGTTAATGGGGATATGCCTAATTATTTGGGTGGCATAACATTGTGGGAAGTCGTGGTCAAGCTTAGAATTGTAATACAGTTTTATGCAAAATTATTTTTTCTCAGAACCTATTTTGTTTATTTTAGTGAAATTGTTTGCAGTAAGAAGGATGTTTTTATGTTCAAAAAAGGTGTTTAATTGCCATTTGAAAACTATGAAGTACTGTTAAACCACAAACGTTTACTTTTACACAGATTAATTTTTGTATGAGTTAAGTATATGAAGCAAAATTATATTTCACTCCCATCCTCACGATGCAAAAACAACAGCAAAAAAAGAAAAAAACAAACAAAGTTACATACCTGAAAAACAAATACTCTTTAGACACGTAGATGTCTGTGACTTGTTGGCGATAAATATCAACAATAAACAAACAGCATACAGTACACTTGTTTTAAAATAATATATTAAAATAAGTCAAACGTATATACAAATGTTTGTTACACTGTTGGTTGGCCAGGTGGTTAGGGTGCTTGACTCACAATATGAGGGTCGTGGGTTAGAATCTCCGTCCCACCAAACATGCTCGCTCTTTCAGCCGTCTGATCGCATGTTGAAGCAGAAAGTTGAACATGTAAGACTCTGTTGTGTATCACCATTAAGTTCAGCAGTATGATAATACAGGAGGATTGTCTCTCTACATTGTTAGAATTTGTCTGTGGTTAAGAATTCAGATACTGGATCAAACAGCCGTAAACACCATTGTAGCACCAGCAACAATGAACCAAACAGTCAGTGCAAACATTAATAGTGATGAACACCATGAATGATGAACCAGAAGCTTCAGGAGGAGAAACTATAGGACCTATATCTGTCTTGCAAACTTGTATGAATAGTGAGAGAGCAAGACTGTGTTACACCGTCGCAATAAACAACACAAATGTGATGCAGCTAGTGCTAGTGGGACTAATACTTCTGAGGTAAAATATTCTTCTGACACTGTGTGATGCAAAGGCTATGAGGTGCCAGGATGTTTCTCCGCTATAGCTAATGCAGAAAATACACAAGAGATGTTGAGAAGCAGTGTAGATATTGTACTGTATATGCCATCCTCATTTCGTACAACTCAGGAAGAGAGTTTTGGGTTCTCCATTGTAGATAATAGCTTTGGATACAGGTTGTCCTTTTCTAAAGAGTGAAAATGGCAATAATACGAGCTGGTCATTAGCAATAATTTATTCGAATAGGCCAAAGCTTGTCTACTGGTTGACACATCAATATATTTTGTCATTGATAAGTTAGCTAAAAAATGAATGGCACACCTTAGATCATTTGGAGAGATCCATATAGTTCAAGAAGCTATCTTTAACACTCTTCACTTTGCTATGTTGAACCGAATTTTAAGACTAGTGAAGATGCATACGTCCTCAATCTCATGGGCTTAATGAAACAGTTGTAGAAACTGCTAAGCAAATACTCGTGAAATGTATGAAGTCTGACTAAATGAATGTTGTCATATCCACAAGTTGCATAGTTGGTAACAAAGCAATAGCCGACTGACTGGTCACCAAATATACTAAATGTTGGATGTAATGTATGATCTACTACCTGGTGCACATGGCCAAAGTACATACAGGAACGTATTAAGTGACTAAAATCTGCATTAGCTGATGCACATGAATTTATCCATCCGTAAAAGGGTAAGGCAGTCATATATCAAAAGCGATAATGTTGAGATAAAACAGTAAAGAAACTTAAGTTCGGTACTGGAGAAATGGTCTGACTTTGGTATGCAATTGCAATGTGGAAGTGACTCGATTCTGGCTGATCGTCCTATACCTTGCATTTTGCCAGCTTAATTTGTCAAAGTTCAGGCTGCTATACTCACGCAATATGTTAAAAAAGCATTGAACACATCTACGCATTGAAACTGTATAACTTTGACGAGCATCTTGTGCACTTACTTGCTCAGTAAACAGAAGTGGAAGAAACTGGCGAGTTTGAGGAGAGCAAGAGAACTATAAAAAGATCTTAACTCAATCGATGAAAAGGAGAGATTGTGTAAGTAGGAGCTAAAGGAAAATGAGCCAATGGTTAAATTGTTTATCTGTTCAGGAGATAGTTTACAGAGACGATATCAACCTAAAAACTGATATGGTTAGTAAGACATGGTTTAACAAAATAGAAGTCGAGGAATCTGAAATCTATAAGGGAGTTACAACCCTTATTTTCCAAGTGAAATTTCACAATAAAATATTTACAGGATATTTCGTATTGGCCATTCGATTACACTACTTAAGACAATTACATATTCAGCAGCTAGCAAGGACTTGACATTACGTACCTTTAAAGCTAACGTGGAATCGTGGGTGTTTCTTTGGGATCCTCTAAATAATAATGTATAGAATTATTAATAGCGTTTGATGCAGTACGTAAAATATTAACAGTTTAAATCATTGATAGTGACTGCTATGGTATCTAATACAGTTGCAAACTTGATTTCCAAACACTCAGGTGGAATTTTGTGAACAATGTTAGTTGTTTATAGGAAAAGCCACCTATATCATTTTTGGGTATATGTGTGTGATATTATATCATATTTAGAAACACACACATTAGCTAAGGGTATGATTTATCTTTACGCTTAATCCAGGTGCACAGTGGGAGAACTAGGTTATTAAACAATACGCTAAATCACAATGAAAACATTCTTGTTCACTGGCTTTTGCACCCGCGTTTCTCTCATGATACCAGTAATACTTTTTTTTAAACATATAGATAGTATCATATTAGCGGATAGTGCAGCCACAGGTGTTGTTAGTCAGCTAAGGTATGGAATATACTTTACTTCCTCATATTCGTGTCGTGCATTGGTTTCTGCGTATCTTGGTAGGTGATGTGATGGACAACATGAATAATAACCAAGGACGAAGAAACTGAGCAGGAAAGTTCTAGGTTCACTGGAAACTGCGTTACCATACTCGCGAAACTATATTACAGATGAGTGATCGACCTAGAGATGATGGGATGGTATCAATTGACAAGACTACAAGTATTAGAAGTTGGCTAGGATGGTAAATGTTAGCTACTATGAGGAATATCATTAATCCGTACATACGCTTATTTAATATGTGATGTTCTTATGTTTATATATATAGGAATATAAATATATTGTTACTTCAGATAGAGAACGCACTTATTATGCATTAAAAGAATGTTGTCAGAATATCGAGATGTTTATAAACTAGGTAAAAACTGCTGCAATATATTTACCCCACATCAAGGGCAAACATAACGTACCAAGTATTTTCATTAATGTTGACAGGAAATATATTCAGTTTTAAAACTGAAATATTTGCTAGCTTGTATATTTTCGCGGTTTCAAACTTCGCCACACGTGTGCATTAATGCCGGTAAGATTATGTTCAATTTATCAGATTTGAAATATTCTGAGGCTCGTGAAACGGCTGATTATAATTGGCTTACGTTAGACCAAAGGAAGGCATGGTGCGTTCAATGTTTTTATTAGTTTTTAGGATTGTGTTAAATTTTTGCAATCAAATTTTTAATAAGCTTGTGGATTTTGTCTTCTAACAATTTCTCAGCATTTATTTTATTTTCGAGCCGCAGTTCGTAAGGAATTAATTAGTGTAGGTTGTCGTGTACTAAGCCATGTAAGATGTTATTTAATCTTATTAAAATTATACTTGAATTATGTTTTAGATAGGCAGATTAGAGGAACATGAGCCTTGTTGTCGTTAGTTCTAAAGATTAGGAGACAGAGGCATATGCTTGCAAAACCAGTGAAGAAAATACTTTGTTACTGACATAGAAATTCTATAGTAACAGTCTCACGTCTATCTTCCCCCTTAGACTACATCTCTAACATAACAACTAGACAATGATGTAAGATCTCGAGTGCACGCAAGCAGGTAGCCATGCTAGCTTGCAAAAAGTTGCTGTCACTAGGCAGTTGTCAGGCAAGAAATGTGAGAGTTGAGGAAACCTAAGTTTAAATGCTGCGTTCATAGGTGCTAGCAAAATCTTTCTTTTCTTTAGGCATAGAGTATGCGCATATACAGCGACAGAAGAAAAGAAAATCTGTTGTTTGTGGCTTTAACTCCTGGTACTTTTGTACAAAATATTTCTAAAAAAGATTTGGTTGACATCAACCAGGTTACAACATTTAAACATTTGAACTCCTGCCCTAACGGAGACCAAACTTATATGGTATTTTTTAATTCTGACTTTTGATATAAAATCGATTTTTGTTTATCCCTGTTGTCTATAACGGTTTTCAACTTGATCAGCTAATGACTTTGTTTGACCACACACCAGCCGAAGTATAAGATAAAAGTTTTTGTTGTAGAATGGTGAAAACAATGGCTTTGATAGACTTTCCATTATGCCCTATCTGTTTTCACTATGCTCAACTACAGATGAGAAGAAGACCTCCTGACTCCGGAATCTCATGTTGTTCTACTGTGAAGAACACCTACTGAATCAGTGGCATTTTATCCTTAAAGGTTAAAGAACAACAGTCAGCTGAATCTCGATCCAGATCAGTCACCTCCACAAACCCAAGAGAAGAACAACAAAGAAGGTTAGCAAATTCTTACTTGGAAGAGTAAAGAACAACATACTTATGTAATAAAAACTATGCTCGTTTTCTGTAGGACCGTAAAATCCTAACACCAAAGAAGATATTCCCAGACTTGATGTATACTAAAACCTCAAAAACACTGAAAAAGACCAAGGAAGGTCTTAAAAAGAATACACAAAAGCTGAAAAAACATATTCCAGCCCCACCTCCCCTCCTTTCCTCCAAAATCACAAACGTCTACACTATATCTACAAGTCTGAAGCTTCATTTGTCGGATTTAAACTCTGTGCCTACCAACAGTAGAGAAACTGAAAACATCATTGTCAGATGAACGGAAACCTTAGCCCTACAGCAAAATAAGAGGAGGAAGAGAGGACGGCAGTAACAAAGGGACAATCATAGCAGTTGATAACTCGTAGTTAAGGAGATACCACTTCAAGACGGGGTCAGAAACAACTTGATACAAGTCTGTAAGAAAATACCAAAAACAACTGAACTATTTTGCAACCCCGATATATTATAATATTCTTCAATTAAAATTTTAGAAAACTATCAAAATGAAAACATAACCCAGTAAATGTTGGTTTGTGGTGACGCTTATGTGCTATAGAAGGAAATGCTTTGTGATCGCATTTTTCTTCTTGTTGCATAGTTTTGAGTCAGCTAACACTTTCACCAGATTTTCTCTAGTATTAAAGGCTTCATGCTTATCCATATTCGGCTTTAAAAACACATTTAACTAAGGAGGGACAGAACTTTTGTTCTTAGCGTCCCTCCCCAGTGGCTTAACATTAAGTTTAAAGACTTAGAATGCTAAAAACCGGATTTTGATACCTGTGGTGAGCATGGAACAGATAGTCTATTGTGTAGTTTTGTGCTTAATAACAAACAAATTCTTCTTATCATTTTCTTCATACGATGCATATCCCAATATACTGAAATCTTTGACAGAAGGAATGGAGTCACAGTCTTACAAACAATGAAGAAGATGTCTGACTGATTATATAGGGTATTTAGAACTCAAACAATGAATTCTATAGCCCACATAGTTACTGTTAAACCTTGGTCATGTAAATTTATAGATGAGGTAAGAGCGATACGTTTTAGGAATCCTGTCTTTAAATATAAAATAGTGACTTAAACGGACCATAGGTTTAAAAACAATTCTAAGTTGAATTTGTGAAGAAATATTATTATCTAAAACAGTTTTATATTTTTCTTTAATTATATAGTGTGTTTGCATGTATATTGTAAGATAAAATAAACTGTTTCTTTAGTTGTGTACACAGCTTCTAAATGTTTGTTAATAATACTGTCAATATGTAGAGGAAAATTATTTTTCTGTAAGAAAATACCAAAAACAATTTAACTATTTTACAACCCCGATAAATTAAAATATTCTTCAATTAAAATTTTAGAAAACTATCAAAATGAAAACATAACCCAGTAAATGTTGGTTTGTGGTGACGCTTATTTTCAAAGCATTTACTTAAATTAACTATTTTGTTCGTTTGTCTTAGAGCAAAGCCACATTGGGATATCTGCTCTGTCCACCGCATGGAATCGAACCCCAGATTTTAGTATTGTAAGTCTATAGACTTACCGCTATTCCACCTGGGGACCTTAAAATTAATTATTTTAGCGTCTAAAAATGATAGGGTGGATGTAGTTTGTTTTTCAATCGTTAAATTTAATATTATCATGTTGACAATTTACGTAATTTTGAAATTCTTATATATCACCTTTATTTTTAGGCACAACAATTGTATTATCTGCCTATCTTCTGTAATATAAAGGTTTAAACTGTTCAGCAAAATTTTCTAACAACCAAAACATGGTGCGACACTTGAGCCCATAGACACTCTATCGATTTGTTCAAAATGAAAAAAAAATTAGATGGCGCTAACTTTAAGTAGAACTTCACTGTTTATCTGTAATTCAGCATATAATGATGAAAACTTAAGGTCTTTATTCGTTATAATTTTTAAAGTATACTCAAAATACAGAGTAATGAAATACTACAATAAGTAAAATAAGTAGCTTATAAAAACTTCTGGTTCAAAGTAAGTTAGCTTTATAGATCAGTAGTAAAAAGTAACATAAGTTAAAAAGAAACTAAAATCTATAATGATTAGAAGCATTGTATCATTAGTTGAATATCCTCGCAATTAACGATGTGTTTTGTTTACTGGAATAAGTTCTGTAAATTCTATGAGGAGGTCTGGGAATAGGTTAAAAATACCTTCTTTTTTAATAAGTTACAAATGTTTGTTTATACAAGTATATGAGAAAACACATTTTAATTTTTTCGTGTCTATGTAACGTAAATAAATCTCGTGGTATATATCATGATTTATAACAATTTTGGTGCCAGCCGACACAAATAAAGGGCATCACCTGCGTTACAAACCTGCCTCTTAATAAATTAAAATTCTCTTGATTTTAAGAAGAATATTGAGGCCCTGACTACATTCCCCACAGATTAATTAAATACAAATTATTTTATTACAAAAACATTTAACTGGTCGAGCACAAGACGGCGCCAGTGCTCCCAGCAGCCTTTGCGGCACGCGGCTGTATCAGGTACGCAGGGATAAGTGAACATCTTATGTGTATTTAGTGTGAAAAAAGTTATTGTGTCTTTGATAATTCTCTCTGTACATGCCACAGAACATATGAATGCCGTGGATTACAGTGCCGGACACAAACCGTTTGGTGACCGTCCATCTTCTAAGGAAACAGGACCTTTTTCTACTGAAACAGTAAGCCGTATATATGATGGAAGTCACGAGCGACGCGCACCACCAGTGGCTGCCCCCACCCTTCACGTGACTAGGGAACTTAACAAATCAGATCCTCCTCCGCCTGAGCGCGGAAAGGTAAACCGCAGCCACAGGCTACTAGGCGGGATGAGCTTACCTTGCCCAGTTTGCGGCAAAACATTTGTAGCCATGAGAAACCTTGAATCTCACTTGAAAAGCCATACCAAACAACGGCCCTACCAGTGCTTGGACTGTGGCAAGAGCTTTTCTCTTCGAAATACTCTAATCTGTCATACACGCGTGCACACGAAGGAGCGCCCGTACACCTGCACCTTGTGCTTTAAGTCCTTCACACAGGCCAGCACCCTCAAGTCACACGTGATTTACAAACACACCAAGCAATTCCCTCACAAATGTGACACTTGTGGCCGGGGCTTCATCTCCCCGGGTCAGAAGATGGAGCATGTGACACGCCTTCATGGTCCAGGGGCCAGTATGGGTACCCATCAACAACAATGACCATCTTGTCCATCTTCATTACTAGTCCGCTCGTATGTTGGTAATGTGTGTGTGTGTGTGTGTCTCTTGAAGTTGACGTCTAGAAGAAACGCACAGTTTTACATGGGTGTGTAATGTACTTCATTTGGGTGACATAGTTGTGGCGAATATCATCTTCGTAATGTTCTGTGCATTAAAGATCCATGCACATGAATTCTACTTAGTTTCAGTTCTAGTTGTATATCGAATACGTGATAGCCCTTGTATCGTGTTGTTTTAGTCGTGATTTAAGTATGTGCCAACCTTTTCTTGTACAGTTATCCTGTTCTCTTTCACAATAAAATATTTATCCACTTAGTTGATTTAAATGTTTTTAAGACAGGTTTCATAATAATAGAAGGTTCAAAAAATATCAGGCACATTATATATATTCTATGTAGTTTAGATTTTAATTTTTTGTTGTTATTCAGTTCAGTCCTATGGCTACGTGCAAAGAAGCCTGTAACTTAATATTATGACCACATTTTTTCTAATATGCAGTGAAAACCATGCAGGCTTCTTGAAAAATACGATGCCTAATTGTTATACAAGAATCAGGGAACTTATAAAGCTTTTGTACGAAATATTGAAAAAAACTGTATATATATTTTTTGTTTGTATACGCTGTTCAACAGTGTTGGTGCGTCTTTTATTCATAAAATATATGCATCTTATCAAATTAAGCCAATTTTTAAACTAAATAACAGTATGACATGTTATTTGGTAGAAACTGTGAGTCTTTGTGTTCATGTTTTATGCTTCAACCTAACCTTTAATTCTGCTGGTATAACATTTTTATGCAATGTATTGTTACCAATCGCTGTGTTAGGAAGGAAGTTAACACTGAAAGTTTTGACACAACCTGATTACTTTTAAAAGTATGTACACCTCTTTATGATTATCAAAATGTATAGTTGTATGTTAGTGTTTATGAACGCGTATTTATTCTATTTTGTTGTGTTACTTTTGTAATTTATATTTAGTTAAATCGCGTAAAACTACTATTACTGAATTGTTCATCTTGTGTAACGCAATAAAATGTATGATTTTTGTTTTCTCAGTTTTAGCAATTTAATATGTAACTGTAATTTACGTTATTTAACTTTCGGTAGCTATTACTAGTTATAATAGATGCATTCAGTAACTCGCTTGAGAGAGGTGTTCGTTTAAGGATGTCAGATTTCCAGTACAAATGATTGAGTAGTTATGCTGCCACATATTTTTGCTGTTTAGGTAATTAGACTACCATATATTTGTTGATATGTTTGCGCTATTACTAGTCTCACATTATTTATCCGTTTTAAAAATATTATATATACATATATATATATATATGTCAGTTGATATACAGAGTAACTTTTGGTTATTGTACTTCTAAAAGGACAGATACGATATTGACGGAAGTGGGCTGGGAAGAAGAATATGTAATAGGATCAGTTATTTATCTTTGTCATTCATTAACATGTTCTTAAGTTAACAAGCCATTAGCTTTTATTCCATGGCAGTTATTTTTATTTGTTTTATTTTTGACGTTATTCTGTTGTTACTGAAATACATAGTTTTACATTTATACATAAATGTCTTACAGTTAAAAGACATTATTTTCCTGCGCTGGGAAAGGTAGAGAATAGATTAAAATCCATAGTAAGTTAAATTTTTAAACATTTTATAAATAATAGATTATATTGACGTTTCCGGTGAATATTGGTGGATAATTTAATGTGTAGATTCTTAAAATTAAGGTCAGTATTTCAACCACAAATACACGGAATTATGTAAAACAAAAATGTCTACATTATTGTTTTTGGTTTCTAAGTTGTATATGAAATCACAAAAGAGTTCAGTACGAGTCCGCTTTTGTCGTATATTTCACATTTTAAAGTCAATCTATTGAAATCGTGTTTAATTTTTCCTTGCCCTTTGTAATAAGTATAACATTTTTTTATATTCTTGACAGTTATCAAGAATATCACTCGAGTATCGAGATGGACATGAATATTGTATTTTATATTCACTGTATTTTGGGAAGCTGCATGTTTCATTATGTGTTTGTAAGTTTGCCAATCATGTGTAAACTAACCTTAAGTATAGAAATTAACGTGAGTGAAAAACAAACAAAAAATCGATTTTAACATTCAGAGTTTGCAATTTTTAAACACAACTTTATACTGACTTAAAGTATTATCATAGTTTATTCTACTTATATGTAATGTTTGACTTGAAATAAAGCAATCAGCTTCACAAGATCATCAGTTGTTGACCCATAAAAAAATCTTCAGGTTAATAAGTAGCCACAGATTACTTCTTATAATCACCCAAACTTCTTTCAAACGAATTCGTTTATCTTGGTCTAGGATGAAATGTTATTATTTTAAAACAGAAATATCTTGCATGAAATCGTTAATGAAATCACATTTTCGTTGTTTTATTATATGAGTAGTATTTAATGTACACTATATTACCCCGCTCTCAGGCTTTTCCACATTTTATTTTCGTAAATTGTAGCACAAAACAGTAGCTTTTACCTCAGAGTATAATTTATATCACTACCAAATAAATGAGAACTGCTTCTTCAAATATTCTAACACGAATATGATGTACGAGTATTGTGTTTCATATCATAGTTAAGTGTTTGTTATCTTTAAAATGTGAGCACAAAAGTTACAGCAGTTGTTTTACAAGACTGAGCATTAATAGTAATGTATTAAGATAAGGTCCCCCAGTAGCACAACAGTATTTCTGTGGACATACAACGCTAGAAACCGAGTTTCGATACCCGTGGTGGGCAGAGCATAGATAGCCCATTGTGCATAACTACAAACAAAGTATTGGATAAATGTGCCAGAGCAGTTGAATTATCTGCTATCTAAATATGGTTGAAAACATTAAGCTTACGTAACTGTTGAAAAATTGTAGATCATTTCTCTTCTAGTAGTAAACCCAAGATTTAAGATATACACATCTCAAAATTCAATTTCTATCATATTTATGAATTTAATACCAATCAATGTTGTAACAAATTTGGAATTATTAGTAGGTTCAGTTCAGTTGTCACAATATCAAGCAGCAGGTGGTTTATATAAGCCATAACTCAAAACCATAAACACAGCCTAGTAAGTATTTATCAACTATAGACGTTATTTGGTAATGGTAGTCACCATATATTAATTTTTTTCGCTATCGATACTTGACTATCTAAGTTTAGTGTCGCTAGAAAATTCAAATTTCACTCTACCCTATTTTACAATTATATAAATGGATATTTTTCACGATCCTCAGTTACTTCCTGGTAGAAACGGAAGCCATTCTCTTGAACTTACGGTTATCATTAAGGCACAGCATTTAGATATCAGTATCGCAGTTGACGTAAGTGTCAAAGAAAGTGCCACTACGTAGAGGCAGTGTGGGAAACATACCAGAACAGATAATACTTCAGCACTAAATAAGCTACCTGCACCCCTTTCAAGTTGATAAGTGGAACTTTTATATTATAGTCTAATAATTTAAAACACCTAAGAAAAAAATGGTTTTTAAAAGTTCAACTACAGAAATTATGTTAATTTTTAAACTTGGCAAAACTAAGAAATTCCATGTTTTATGGGCTAATCCAAAGTTGTATAAGGAGATGAAGTTCAAGAAACTTGTGACTTTGTAGAAAACGACTATAATGCGATTTTTATTCTGACAACTTTTAGTTTTGGAAATTGTATTACCCTTACTCAGATCTTCCCTCCACTCAATATGTCATTTTAGTCGGAGAAAGGAAGAAATCTTTCTTTGATAGGCAGGCACTAAGGACGTAAATCTACATCATCGTCATAATTATTATTTAATTCTTCTGCTTTAACCTTTCAGAGTGTCATATTACTGATTGGTACACCCTATAAGAAATTTAAAGCTAATCACATTGTTAAAATGATAATCTATCGTAGAAATTTTGTGTTTTTCCGACTGCTAGTTTGATAGATATAATATGCCATGATTCTGTAATCGAATATATAACCGTTTTTTAATTACTTACGGATATTCTGTTCATCGTTTATGTTACTAAACTGATGAAAGGGAGTCGCAGTCTAGTTTTATAATCCTACATATGTAGATAACTATGCACTATTTCTTACTGGAAATATTGCAGGGTAGGTCATCTCTACTTTGAGTTTATGTGAAACTATCTAAAGCTTAACAGTGACAAGTTCTAAGCACAACTGACTCATTATTAAAGTCTTCTATATCACTGTTTCAATTACCTTGATAAAAAGTTAAATTTTAACGTCTATTTGATATTAAGGCCTTGACAAAGTATTATACTGATTGAAAATACGTTACTCACACGAACATCTTCCTTTATCTTCATGAAATTAGTGACTTGATTAGCCAGTTTCCAATAGTACCTTTATAATTATTATATAATATGGAAATTAAAGCATAAGCAGTTTCTTGTGACATGTTCCGCTCTGTTCACAGTATATCAATGCACAAGCACTCTTTCTTTAATGATGGAGGGGCTTTTCTTTAGAAAAAAAAAATCTTATATCCAATTTAAATAGTTACCAAATCTAATAGAAAAGGTAAGGCAGTATATAAAAACACATCTAGTTTACAAAGAGTAATTGAGCATGTTATGGACACATTTTTGAACAGCTTACCAAATTTCTTTCATCATCTAAAGTGCTGCATCTGGTGGTCATGAATTGCAGATAGATAGGCATTACAGTTTCTACTTCACATTCTTACGCTAGAGCCTTGATGTTAAGTCTGTTCCACTTGTCTTGGCAATGCTTGGACATTTGATGCAAACTTTCTAGTGTTTACTTTGGGAGACTAAATGTAAATAAATCCAAAGGTGCTGCATCTGATTATCACTGGAATGTCTAAAAATAGCCTAAATCTGCACCTTCTCTTCCATTACTCTCAAAAAATGTAATGTTGAATTAGAAGTATGGCTTTGTTTTAGTGCCATTTAACAGCTGTAATTACACACTGCCATAAAGATGAGGGATTTTTTTTTCTCAAGCACCAGTTCACTCTTAGTTCACCAAAAAAACCTTTCGAGAAACTTTTACAGCACATTTGGTACCACTTTTGAAAAGTTTTTTCTCCCAGTTGGAAGATAGAAAACTACTCCGAGTGTTGCAACTACTTATATATATATATATCCAGGCCTCATTGTATGTGACATATCAATTTACCTCCCACTTGTACAGCTTCCAGGCATTAGACTTTTTACAATGTGTTTTGAAAATAGATTATGAATTCTTCTCTTCAAATTTTCTTCTTTCTGGTGAAAGATCCTTGTTTACGATTTTATATATTGTATAAATGGGAACTCATAGGTACTGTGACATAACTCGCCAGGGGTTTGATGTTGTAAGCAGTACTCCTAACATGGGGGGAGGGAGGAGGATAAAAGAGTTGTTTTTTGTCATCTTTCTGTGTGGCAGGTCAGTACATTACGAATTTTTTATACAGACATAGTATGCTTTTTATTCTCACACTGTTTTGCTGTGTTCCTCAAAGAAATTTCCACCTTGTAAATTGTTGCTATGCACCTTTCCCACCATCTGTCTAACATGAAACAAATAAATAATGGAATTTGTAATCCAATATTAAAAGTAGAGACCCCAATGTTTTCTAGTTGTGAACCAATTAAAGTGTTACCATAATGTACAAGCAGCACTCTTGCATTGTGAGTTTTACTAATAATGTCAAGAAAATCCCAGCACAGAGCAGTATTGGCCCTGTTAAAAACGTTAAAGCTAAAGAAATTTCTTCTGAAGTGACAAATGATTTTCTTTGATTTACAAAAATTAACAGAGATGTATTTTAATAACTTTCAAAGAAAATCAGTCAAAAAGACCAAATTCTATGACATTGTGCAAATAACTGTAATTTAATAATCAGAACATGTAATATATAACAATAATAACCCTATAACTCGAGTGCTTTCAAAAGGTAGACCTTTCTTCTTCAGGGGTAAACTGGGAATGATGATGTAACTGAATGAATGATATAAAAGGGAGTTGAGTGATGTCATGAAGATCACCTGAGCTTCCACGAATTGTTTTGTATATTTTTCAATGTACTGTTGCGTGTCTCATTTTTGATGCAACATGGCTGAAAACAAGCTCATTGTCAAACCTGTAAGTTCATAAAAACTACTGACTTTTTTTTTTTGTCAAGCACAACCAGAGAGAGACTTAAAAATTTCTAAAGAAATCACTTGTGGAACATAGAATACCATTTACCTTAAACAGTGTAAAAAATGCAATTACCGGTATGTAGGACATAATCAAATGGCTCTTAAAGAATGTTTCAACAACCATAAGTCATTTATTAACACCAATAAACACTTCAACCAACCCAGTCATTCAGTTAATGATGTTACTCTCATCAGCATTGAAACCAACTTTAAAACTAAAGCTGATAAGGAGATAAAAGAAGCTTATTGGATTGCTAATCTAAATACTGTTCAACCTTGTGGAATATATCTAGATCCTGGAATCAGCAATCTCCAATCATTGGATCGTTCTCTGTCAGAAAAATAATTTTTATTTATTTTTTTCGTTTTTCGTGTAGTGTGAACTCTCAATATTTGCCCCTGACCTTTCTAACACTTAATATTTATTTATGATAATTTTCCATGCCTGTCTTTAGAAATTGATCTGCTTAACATTTCTTTTTCAGTCAATCTCCATGTGTCACCTTTATTTTACTTTAATAACACTTAGGTATACTTTTTCTTGACCATTTATAAAGCAAGATATCTCTTACAACTTTTTACATAATGCTCTCATTTCCAGCCATGTTGCCACGGAAACGAGACACACTTACAAAAATATACAAAAGCACTCCCTGAAAGCCCAGATGACCTTCATGACATCAATCAACTCCCTTTATATATCGCTCATTCAGTTACATCATCATTCCTAGTTTACCCTTGAAGAAGAAAGGTCCACCTTTCGAAAACACTCGGGTTATAGGATTTTTACTGTTTTGTAATTTAATAATACACACTGAGCATTGAACATATAATTACCATTATTCATAAAAGAAATTTTATTGGAATACAAAACAATAAGAGTAAATTAATAACGTCTTCGTTTGATAATTTCTGGTTTCCAGTTGATTGGATGGCTGTCTTCAGTCTGAAAATAATAAAATATTTATTTAAATTAATAATAATTAAACTCTGTCTGTTCACAAAAAAAAAAAAAACATCCAAATTATCTTCACTGAAAAAACTGACATGGAAACTAAACATTTCAATGAAAAGTATTGCTAGATAATTACAAATGCAAATAATTATTTAACCTAAAACAGTGATGCCAATCATTAGAGTATCAGTACAGGGTTTTTCAAAAAACAACAAATTAATATATCGGTTCTTAAATTAAGTATGGAAAAATGTGTTACTTCATCTTTTTGTTTTTTTTATTAATTACTAATATTTGACAGTGAACAAACATTGAAATAATTATTTTCATTTGAATAGCGAAAAACTGTCAGATTACTAGTTAATACCATAAATCTGCTAGTGAAAACAAAAACTATTCTATATTTAATTATGATTAACACTGTAATCTTGTAACATTAATTATAATATTTTAGATCTGAGTTAGCAAATAAAAATTAAATAATTACAGCCATATCATCTTCTTTAAAGATTTTTATGGTCTTATCTGCTTCTGCAGTGATTAAACGTGTCCCACTTTGATCAAAGATTGCAGCAAAAATTCCAGCTTCACTGTCTATGGACCCAGGCTGTACAGGTGTTTGGAGCCTTTGAAAGTTGTATCCTGTCCGCCAATCCCAGAAAAATAATGTCCCGTTGTCACCTATACGTACAGTAACGTAAAGTGAACTATTCATACAAAATAACTAATAGAACATTAAGAAATAGTTACAGATAGAGAAGCTTTAAGTAGATTATGCAAGAAAGGAAAAGGATGAAGAAATAATAAAAATGTTAAATTTATCTCTTTTTTTTAAATTCATTGATTTAAAATTAAACTTAAAAACTATATAGCTTCAGAAGTTAAAAGACAATTTTGTGTGGGTACAAAATTTGTTTTCAGGCATTTTTGATAATTTTAACTCAAAACATAAATATCAAAAAATTAGAATATAATATTCCAGATAAATTGTGAGGGGAGATGTGTGTGTGTGTGTGTGTTAGGTTTCTATCCTGATTGTTTGTTTGTTTTGAATTTTGGGCAAAGCTACACGAAGGCTATTTGCACTAGCCATCCCTAATTTAGCAGTGTAAGACTAGAGGGAAGGCAGCTAGTCATCATCAACCACCAACTTTTGGGCTACTCTTTTACCAACAAATAGTAGGATTGACTGTCACGTTATAATGCCCCCATGGCTGAAAGGGTGAGCATGTTTGGTGGGACTAGGATTGGAACCCGAGACCCTCAGATTGCGAGTCGAGTGCCCTAACCACCTAGCCATGCCGAGGTTCCATTTTGAGTAAGCATATATTCTATAAAACATGACCAGAAATTATGAGAATTTGATAACCAAACTTACAAAGTTTAACACAAAATACTAATATTTTTGTGAATATATTACCTGTTCATCCCACATCTTGTAAAAAATAGTCCTCAAGTGGTTGGCAATACAATCATTTCAGTTTTAATAAAAATCTAGACAGCTTACTAACCTATTCATAATACAACAGCCCATAAGTTTAGGTGAATTTTGGCATTGCAAGTAAGATAAAATTACTGATGCTGTACCCGAAAAGCAGAAACAGTTTTAAAAATTACAGGTTTGAAAAAAAAAATTATCAACAAGTTTTGGAGATTCTGCAATATATCAGCCTAAGGATGAGTATAAGTAACAAAGAAACGGTTACCTCCAGAGACAAGAACATTGTCAACATTCATAGCTAAACAGTTGACAATAGCATTGTGTCCTTGTAAATTCTGAATAAACTTTCCATCAGGGCATTTCCACTGTTTGATGTTATCCGGTGCTCCTGATGCAAACATGTTCCTACATTAAATATTAAAGTTGGTAATTATAAAGAGAACCCTATATTTAAAATGATTACATCTTATCAAATTGAGGACTGCAAGACTGATTCCAAAAAATTATTCTATGATGGTAAAATAAAAGTTAATCTGGAATTAATAAGATACATGATTTTTAGTTAACTGACATTTTTAAACCTGGTTTATCAAATATAGGTGTTAAGTCTTGCTGAAACGTTGTACATTTGCTGTTATGTTAAACTTATATTAAAGTTTTTCTTCATTACCCATTAGCCGTCTCCAGCCATTATAGAAGATGTTTGTGTAGGAAATGAACTATTCCAAAAATTAAATTTAATATTTCACATAAATTTTTCCGAACTTAATTGGTAAGTTGCTGGTTGCTGAACATTAGTTCAAGCTTTTATTATCATGAATTTGAATTTTACCTTTTTAAATGGGTTGGATGAAAACAAAAACTGCAAATGTAACTTTGATTACACCACTTAGCCAATTTTACATCCATTAGGTGCTTATATGCACTACTGATAAAATAAGTACTATTAGTCACTTTTTCAGTACATATTTGTATTTTTTTTACATTGTTCTTCTACACAAAATAAACAACAAACTTTACGAATAATTTACCTACAGATATGCATACTGTCACTGCTCTGTCCAATACCAGAGGAGGATACAAGTAAAATTAATACTCTATCTCATTTTAACTCACAATGACAATTTCTAAAATTCTAATACAAAACCCAGTAAACATAAAAACTTACAATTTTGGATGAATAAGAAGTGCTCTGACACTCTTCTTGTGATGAGTAAGGGTGACTTTGGATTTTCCAGCAACCAAGTCCCACAACCTAATGGTGCAATCATGGCTACCTGTCATGACCTTGAAGATACAAAATACACTATGCAAACCAATAAAATTTGGTATTACATTTCAAAAATACAAGTAAAAATTTCTGACATAGAAATAATATAAAAAAACCTTGGAAAACTCACCAAAAAAGTCATAAACTAATACACAAAGCTGAAGAAACAGATTTCATATTTGTTATAAAGAAATCTATAGGTACAGTTTAAACTGTCTTTTCTGATGTATTAATTAAAAACAAATTATATATATCTATATAAAAATATATAAAACTCCCTTACTTTAGAATTGTACACAAAAATCATGTAATTGTATGGTGTTATAATACTTAAGCCAGTGAAGCTGCTTTTGTTATTTCAGGGGTTTGTGGCTACAAAGCTAGAATATTTATCTGTGCCACACTATATTTTGTTAAAAAGATAATGAAAAAAATTATAAATCAAATCCAAGTGTACAAGACAAAAAAGTATAGTTAAAAAATTACACTGAAATTGTACATAATGAGTTACACCATGTCTGAAAGTACTAGAGATAGTATGGTATGCAAGTAAAATGTGGTCAATGGAGAGTTCAGTGTCACACTACTCACATATTGCTATATAAGAAACTTATGACCAATATTAAACCTTACAACAACAACTTCAACTTTATGATGTCTAGAGAAAATAGATGGCCAATCACTGTTGGCCAGTAAAGAATGAGCGTCAAGAGTTCTTCAGCGTTCCAAGTGGTTTGAAATTTACTAAAACTGGATAGACAGTAATGACAAAGATAAACTTGCAATTTGTTTGTGAATTTCAAAGTGAAGAGAATGACAGCTAAAGCTGACAAATTCCAGAGCCTTCACTGAGCTGATTCCATATAGATAATATTGCTTAGCTTTGATGTGATCCACAGTGCACTAGATTACATACAACTATGCTATGAATGGAATATTCTGAAATAGAATTCTGTGAGCAATAACAGAATCAAAGCAAATTATGGCAAAGATATCAGTAAAAAAAAATGGTTAGAGAGAGATGTTTGGTAAATATAAGTTGGTATTTTTTATTCATTAGTATTGGACTTCTTATGGTGACTCAGTGAAAGGTCATAGTAGGAGATGGGGATGAAAACAAGTCAATGAAGGGAGAGTCTGGTCATTGAATTCACACTACATCCAATGTCAGGCACATCTCATGCAATTATGTCAGAAAACTTAGGCCATAAATAGGAATAGTAGATCGTCTGTTTGCAAATAGCAATGAAAACACATTGTCAGAAGGGATGTTGTGAAAAGAGATCCTAGTTTTGCAGCATATTGCAAAATCAGATGCTTACATTGATTATTAAGTAGAAGTTCACAGGACACCATGTACAAATCATAGGTTGGAGAAGTGGGGAAAGTCCCTGTTATGACACACAGGATCTAACATCTTCAATGTTGATATTGTGGCTGAGGCTTTTATTTGGTCTAGTTTGGATTGAATGATGGTGCTATAACTTCAGAGAATGGAGTATCTATCCATTCCCCAGGAGATGAAAGAGAGGACAAGAAGGAAGTTCAGTGCCTTTGTACACCTGACCTGGAGTTGCTATATGTGTGTATGGAATAAAAGTCTGTGCATGCCATCAACTGGAGCTTTGGATCTTAGTGCAATACTCATTCACAGCAAATATGCATGCAAACAATTTCATACAATGAAAATTTTAAAATGCATTGGTCTTCGACATGACTTATGGAAGGCAGTTTAAATTTATTGCTCATATACCTCATATTTGATGACTAACTAGAAATTTGAAAGTCAGTGGTATATGGGCTAGTTGTTTGCAACTGCTGGAGGAAGTTTTTAGTAATGGTATTAATATCTATTCTACTGGGTTCAATATGAATAAGGATAGTGTAGAAAAAATATGTCAAGGTTTTAGAGAGGGTAACCACAGTTATGTGAAATACATGATCAGTCACTGTCTCCATGCTGTTGTTAACAAATGGTAAGTTAATGACAGCAGGATTAAGTTCTGAGAATGTGGAGAAGGAGGGCCAATTGGCCTTTTCAAGCCTCCACTGTAAGACACAAATCAGATTGTAATGAATGCAGCTAACGTCTCTTTGAATGTTGCAAAAGTGATCACTGTTACAAGGATCAGCAGTCACTTTACAAGAAAAAAAAAGGGAAACAAATGGACAGATCAATAATAGTAAATGCCTGATTAGGGGCATGGAAATATGTGTATTCTCCAGTACTGAAAAGAGAAAGGCTATGATTTAAGAGGAAACACTCTACATATCTACTCCTCCCATCATTATAAATGGTCTACTAGGATGATAAAGGAAGATGGCAACTGTACAAAAGATCAACAAGTTCTACTTGATGGATCTTATCCTGGTGAGAGGTAAAGAGAGTACAGTGAAGCATCATGATGTAGCCAATGGAGACACAAATGGCAATGGCCTTCAAAGATGAAGTGATTGACACAGATATAGAAGGAGTATGTCTGTCAACCAGCAATGCTACTCTTCCAAGAATAGTCCATTACACAGCTTGTACTTTCTTATTAATGAAAATCTCTAAATTGTGGCATTATCAACAGGTTTCAGAAATGTATCCTGTAAGGAGATAAAGAATGATAAATATATATCATCTTTTTACCCTGTTGATATACTCTGACTGGATAGTTAAGCAAGAATTGCTGACTTAGGGATGTCAATAAGATCCCTCTTGACAATAACTCCTCATTAGGAATTCAAAGTATAATATGGGTTGCCTTAATGGGTATTCTGCCAATGACCTTTGACTTCAAAAGGAGTTCACTGTCCTAAAATTGTGATGTTTTGATCATTAGATCCCAGGTATTACTTTTTTTTTGACATCCTAGAAAAATAACTTTATGATAAGAAATGAAAAACTGAAAATGAGGTACAAAAATACCAGTAGTAAATACTGCTTACATCACAATACATCCTTTTGGCAAGTAATACTCAATATTTTGTTATAATTTCTGTAGAGATATGCATTTCCCATTTAAATTGATTGTTAACAAGAAGCAACTGCTGCAGTATTAATGTTGGCCTTCATGCATTTTTTCGTAGTGGGTAAATTTAAAAAACCAAGAGACCAATGACTTCTAAATAACTTGGTTGGATTGTCTGATTGAAATAATACAATGGAAAAATGTCAAAAACATGGCCTACCATTATACATTTTTTATTTGCAAAATTGCTATTAAAACTAGAATATGCTGCACAATTGTTACTGAGTTCATTTAAATACTTCAATGTATAGTATTACAGACATATTCCACATTGTGAAACTGACTAGCTAAACACTATGATGGCATAACCACTGACCATCACAGACAATGCGGCAATCATTGTCAGGTGTGTGTTTATGTACATAATAAATAATAACAACCTTAGATCAGAGTAAGTATGCACTTACACTAAAAATCAACCTAGCCATCAGTATAGCCAATTAAATATACTTTTATTATGCATATATTTATAAAGATTAAAATTAATTTTTGGCCATAAACCAAATAATACCTCACAAAATTCAGCCACTTTAGGGGATTTAGGCTAGTCCTACATACTATGCAAACAATATAAAACAATCTTTATAATGAAATCAACAAATCACTGTGGTTAAGTTATATATATATATATATATATA
>NW_013667309.1:208878-226058 GCF_000517525.1 Limulus polyphemus | reverse complement strand
ATATATATATATATATGTATATAAAGTTTGTTTGTTGTTAAGCACAATACTAAACAATGGGCTATCTGTGCTTTGCTCACCATGAGTAATAAAACTCAATTTTCAGTGCCAAAAGACCAAAGCTTTACTACTGACCATCAAAACAAGTCTCTATCAGTCCATTTATCCATTTTACTTGAGAAACATGGTCGTGAATAAACGATGTATTTGTGAAACATACAATTGTCTTAATTTTAATCAATTCTGTTTTTAAAATTCCAACCTGCATAGGTAAAACTTGGGAAAATAACAAACAAAGCTGTAAATCTATGATCTTAATATATCTATTTCTAGCTCAAATAATGTGAAAAAGAGAATCTCTTAAAATAGTGATGTAAAAAAAAAACTGTATAATCAAACTTAGGCCTAGAAAAAACAACAACTTTGTTTCTGGTTCCCTAACCAACCCTTTGTAAAAATGCCCAACCCTTAAGTCTTTTCAATGCTTTCCCTCCCAAAAAAAAAAAACGAATCTCCAGACCAACCCTAATGAAAAATGCTTTTCAATTAATTTTTTTATTATCATTATATTATTGCACCAATCTGCTACCATATCGTGCAAGGTAAAGATAAAAAGAAACCATGTCTCTGATTCGTTAGTTGATATGGTGTGTGAATGCTCACAGCCAATTATAGCTGAACTTCAATTCAAACATTTCATCATGATGGGTAGAATATTGGCTATCATCTTTAACAAATGCCCACATGTTTCCCTAAAAATGACAATGTCAAAGACGTATTTGAGTCATACCATCCTAAAGTAGATTCAAATGATTATGAGTAGACATCAACACATGTTGATCTGTGATCTGGACAAAGTTTCAATGGACATTGGGATAGACCAATTAGTAGACACATTCGGTGTCAAAACAATTGAATTTCACTGTATGCCTAAAGCAAAATGGCCCACAGAAGTTGAAAGTACCAGTAGAGTAAAAGATACTGTGACAAAATCCAATCAGCCCAATACTTCAATTACTTACCCTATGTTTGAGAATGTAAAAAAAAAGAAGAAATGCCTATCTTCCTACCCTATTTTTTGTCAGCAAATAATAAGAAACAAAACTCTTCTTTTTTCTAGGCCTCAGGGCAAACTTTGTTTTACAGCTTCCATGTTTCTAAAGCTAACCAAATCATAAACATAACATCTCAAAGCTGAAATTATTTTCTTCCTCACCATCTTTTTCACACAGAGCTCTCTTTCTTCCTTAAATATTGTAAACTTTAAAAACTTCAAACTTTTAGTTATTATGTTAGAGTGTTTTGTAATCATACTTCTTCAAATAATCTAACTATATCATAGTTTTGCATTTCTTTTTATGCTACAGAAACATAACAGACTAATTTTATTAGTTTGAACACTTGTTAGTTTTTTGGAAGTAATTAATTTGGCAGTTCTTTTTTTGTTTTATAAAAACTCCCATATGTAATTTGAAACTAATGGAATCTTACCAATGTCTCCACCATAGCATTAGCTTAGAGATCAGTGAGGATTCTTACAAAAGGATTACAGAGGGAACTTTTATAAATAAAATATAGTGAGAAAAATAGTATCTATATTACCAGTTTTAATGATATACAGGACATTTTATTGCAAAATTTAGCTCAACAAAGCAGTTTTGTGCACAAAATCATTGACCCTATGACTGGATTTTGTTAATGTATGTAAAATCTGGTTTTCAGGTCAAAAGTTATGAGCATGTTATGTTATGATTTTATATTATAATACATAGTAAATTTACTACAAAATATAGCTGAAGTTTAAAAACATTCAACTGTTTTAATGCTTTCAAATATATTTTCACTTGAGTTACTAATTTTCATAAATGCAAATGCAGAAGTGGCTGAAATGATGTCACTGGGTTAGAAAGCATTAAATTTAACATATGAACACTAAAATACAAACTTTAACATAAATCTCATTGACTACATTTGCTACATATCGAGAAATGGATATTGAACAATTTATGGAGTGGAAATACCTGTGGTTCTGTGGCTTGACTCTGGACACTAGCTACTGTGTTTGTGTGTCCAGCTAACGTATGGATGTTAGCTTTGGTTCTCATGTCCCAAACCTAAAAATTTTGATCCATTATTTGTTAATAAATACATATTAATAACTTTACATCAGGCAAAAAAAACAAACTATTTATAAATAAAAATTAGACTGTCATATAATTTCAAAAGAAATCATTCTTTAAAAACTAGTTTAATGTTTTTTATTAAGAAATAACATTTTTTACAACTTTATTATAAAATAATTTTGGATATTTCCATATACTGTTTCACTGTTGCAAATATGTTCAAATCTGATTTCAAATTAAAAAAACAACAACAAAAACCAATGGCATTCTTAACTCTACACTGCCATGGGTACATACATCTCTTATCACAGCAACATAGATGGGTCACATAATACTTGTTTTAGCATTGTAGGCTGTGCTATTAACAAAAAGTAAGTCTGGAATTTTGTACCACCAGGAAGAAAGGGTATTCCCCACCAAACTTACCAGTTAGGTAATATTAAAACATGTCCTTTTTTGTTTTTTTTATTGTGTACCCAAAATAAACCTATCATTCAGAGAAATTATCTTTAAATATGGCAGTGAAAGATTAAAAGAGATGTAAAGTGTGTACTACAGATTTATATAAGTACATCAATATTTTAAGTTTTGAAAAATTCCCATAACTGTGTGTGTGTGTGTGTTTAGTAAAAAAAAAGGGGTATTTACAAAGATAATATATATTAAATATTACTAAGGTAATAAACTTATTAATGCTTTCTGATCTAACTGGTGAATTTTCAACACCAAACTTTTGTATTGCTATTTACTGGACTCACCCTGTTTTAGTTAATTATTAGCTGTTAACTACAATGCTTTTAGTCTTGCTGTAAACTGTTTTAGCTTTATATTAGCTGTTAATTGTATGGCTGTTAGTCTTTGAGATAGAAAGAATACAAAACTAATAAAAACTTCATTAATCAAACACAACAATAACAAACTCACCCTTGCTACAGAATCTCTACCACCTGTGATAAGAACATCAATGGTTGGATGTAAGGCTAAAGCATACACACCACTCAAGTGACCATGATAGTGACGAATTACCTATACATTAAATGAACATTAATACACACCATAGCTAGTGTTTATTATATCCAGTGGAATAATGTGCTATCACTTAAAGAAAAAACTGCATGTTAATTTTCTTGAAATTCCTACTTTATTATTAGCATCTTGAAACTATTTTCACTACTTGACATGTACATATATTACCTTTAATACATTTAGAGAAGTGCTATAATTAGAAGATAACAATTAGTTGTGTCTTGATTGTTACTAAGGAAATAAATCTTTTACAGTAAATAACATGAAATCTCTAATAACGTAGTAACAAAACTTTACTTTTTCATCACAACTGTTGATGATATCAAAATCTATTTCACATTAAATATGATAAAATTGAGAAAATCACCTCTAAGATTTACAGTTTGTAATTCATCATTAGGTGTTTATTTCACTGAGTTTAAGTATAGTTCACCTTATTGTATTCTAAATCCCAACACTTCACTTGTTTGTCTTCACCACAAGAGAAAAGATATGGTTGCCGAGGGCTCACAGCCAGACCCCTGACCCCACTGATGTGGCCGGTTAAAGATAACTTTAACTTTCCACTAGCAAGATCCCATATCTAATAAAAGTTAAAAATACAGCATCAAGTTTTACCAGTGATGAATTAATTACAAGACTAATAACTTTTAGCATTGTATAATTTTATTTATATCAATTTTGGTGTAATTATTATGTCAAAAATCAGAATAGCTGTTACAATAACATTTAAAACTACCATAACCGACTCGAATCATGCTGAGGTAGAAGAAATTTGTGATTTTACTAAACTGAGCCTAATTTTTCATATTTCTTTGAATTACATATCATTTTTACAAACATTACAATTTAACTATATGTTAATGCTAACTAAGGGTGTGATAATGGCACACAATAATACCTTGATGATTCTGTCATTTGACCCTGTACAAAACCATTCATTTCCAGGTTCCACAGCTATACATCTCACCCAACCAAGATGGCCACTGATCACCTGAAAGAAGTTTGAAAATCTAACATGCAAGTATACAAGTTGACTTTGTTATGATATACTTACAATGAGCAACAGATGAACCAAAATGTTTCTTTACTACAAACAGTGCTCCAGATAAATTGTGTATCTGCATAAATATGCATTCTTTTTTTTTTTTACATAAATAATTGCATTTTAAATAAAAACTGAGCATATCAAATACACACAGTATTTGTTGTGTAATCCCCAGATCAAAAGAAGAAAACAAACAGAATAAGTTATACAGTGATTAGCTGATCATTATCCATAGTTAGGATATACTGTTGAACTGAAGTTTATAGTGGCCTAATTTTATTGATTGATGGCAACAAAGTACTTACTATATTACAATTTACAGTTTTTACAGAAAGTAAGATTTCTTTTTAGAACAAGACTAAGATGATAGGAAAGTTTGATGTGAGGCATCATATGAACAAAACTCAATTGCTGCTGTAGTTTGAACTTATAGTTTTGTTTTGAGTTTATTTACGGTTTAAGTATATTTTCTACAACTTACAGCTTTTATAGTAAGTAAGATTTATTTTTAGAACAGGTATTCTACAAGCAATAAATTGTAAAAAAAAAAAAGCTTAATCAGTAAGTAAACCCAAACTGAAACTAAAGTACTTACTGTATTGATTTTACAATGTAATTACTTCTGGTAGTTTTTAATATGATGTTCATATATAAACAAAAGAAGCATGTGCCTAGTAAACACAGTAAAATAGTTCTAAAATGTCAGTTACTGGATGAAGAAAAAGTCAATGACCTGAACATACACAAGTTTACAACACTGAGGTTTCATTTTCAACATTGCAGTTTATTTTAAGGGGTAAAATACTCGTTATATCAAAAGGTAATCCAGGACACTGATAAAGAATATTCCCTCTTTGCTCAAGGAAAAACTACTTAAGCCACTACATCATCCAATCTTTGGTCTTTAGATCATTTCTTTGTTTTATATTATAACTACGACAGATACAAAAACAAAAATTTGTATTTTATTTTTCGGACATATAGATATATATATTTCAGGTAGCGGCTCCCAGAAAGGAGGCCAAAGGCCACGTGGAAAGATCACCTGTTTTAACAACCAAGCCCTTTAAAGAAAAGTAGTAGTATAAAAATCCTAAATTAAAACACAATAGCTTAATTGTATTTTTTTTATACAAAGTTAATTTTATACTCTGTAAAGTTTCCATGGAGGATGCCACTGAGGTTTGGGCATTGTAGGAGCTTTTCTTGATATTGCTTGCTGCTGTGTTCCAGCCAATACCAGTGCCTAAAATAAAATACATTATAGGGTTGAATACCAGTACATACAAACTGAATATAAATAAAATTTAATAATCAATTTGAGTACACCTTGTATGGGTGTATTGAGAGGATAAAAGAAGATAAAACTTTTTTTTTATTACATCCACATTGAAGTGTATAATTAGTTTACTGTTCTAGCAAAGATAAAAAAAATGTTTTGTTAAAACTAAGAATTAGTTGGTAGATCACGATTATTTAATTCCTTACCCTAGTAGCATCTCGCCAATGTTTTCACCAGTACATAAACTGTTAAAAGCCAACATCTAATAAAATAATTCTTAAGTAGGCTTAAAGCATAATACTGCATATCAATATTTAAAAATAAACTAATGTCTTAAAATAAATATCAGCTTCAAAATGAATGATTCTTTTGTTTACACAAATTTAAAAGGCTTAATCTACACTAATATTTAAAATTTTACAAGTAATCTATAATATAAAAAAGTAAAACAATGTTAATTTTTCATATAGATTCATTTCTTTGATAAATCGCAAACTGTGCTTTATCAATATTTTACACAGGACCAAAAACTACACCTTAATCAACAAGAAGTGGAAGTATTGGTCTTAGATGATGTTTTTTACAGAAAAAAAACAACATTGAACTAATAATTAGGTATGTAAATAAATAGCAATTGGAATTATACTTATTTGCTTGAAGTAACTAATAAGAATTAGAAATCTCAAAGAACTTGTAATAAAACTATACAGTATTTCATTTTTCATCTAATGTTACGTAGGAATTCATTCTGTAAATGTGCAATGTATAATCTATATGACAACTTGAAGTAACTCTTAGTATCTTATACATAAATATTAAAAGTACAGTGTTCATATTAATGCAAGTTTTACAAATAAATGCACAAGCTTTAATATCAAAAATAAATAAAATCGCTTTATAATACATCCTCAGGATGCACACTAAAATAAGTTTCATGTTTTTCTTTACATCCGATTCACTATCATATGGTTTTCAAAACTGATAAATTCATTCCTGTGGTGTTGTGAGTGGAAGTATTTTGTCCCTTTTTAAAGAACTTACATGGGACAATTTGACTTGGATGCATCATCATCTATCTTTAAATTTGTGTGATGTCCAAAAAAGGAGGATGTCGTAGCAGGAAAAGTAAGGAAAACATCATGGGCAAACCAACATAGTGTACAAAACATCGAAAGATTACTATAGTTAGTGAGTACTAACACAAAATCATAATGTTTTTTATGGTTTGTGTAAAAATAAAAGGGGACCCCATTTTCTCCAAACGACTGAGTGTAGAGGACTCAAAAGATTAAAGCTGATGCAAACACTGAGGTGAAAAAAATTCCAGTGAATGACAGATGTATCTTGTATTAAGTTACACAGCACATTTTTAATATGTTAAAAACGTTTCAAGTACAACACTTAACTATATAAAAATTTCAATTCAAATTATTTTGAGGCATTACAAATTACCACCAGGTGGACAATAGAAAAGAAAACATCATGTCTTCTAGAATACTGTAATTTACCAGAGAAGCCATTGTTAAATAAAATGAATTAAAAATACAAATCACCTGTGAAAGTTTTTGTCCACTTGATGTATAGTAATCATCAATGATAGGAGGTTGTGTAATCTCACCATAATTTGATTGTATATGTTGGTCTGTTTCATTTCTTGAGTCCTGACCACTTTCCAAATAATTTTCAAAGTAGTTGCTTTCACCTGAGCATTGAAAATAATTACTAAGTTCTCGTTAACAAAGGCATAAAACTTTAAGTTACTTAATTCTTTAAAGGATTCTATTTGCAAACTGACAACTTATTTATTAGTCCTCCAACAAATATATTAAGCTATGATTAAATCAACCTTTTATAATATGAAATCTACCAAAAGAATAATTTCAAAATATAACATTTTCAATAAATATTTTCATTAAAAAAGACAAGTACAAGATTTTTGTATAGAATTTGTATTTCTTTATTATTAGGGAATAATCAAGTCATTGATTTGTTTGCTTCATTCACCCTATAAAAAAAACAAGCCAGGGCAAGTAAAAAGAGAAACAAAGCAAAAACAACAATAAAATGAAGCATAAAAGTCAACAAAATATAAAAAGTATAGATTATAACACAATAACTTCATCTAAAATTTGTTACAAAATGATAATTTAATTTATTGTAAACTTGTTCAGTATTCTTTAAGAATTGTGACAATGTAATAGTAAGGCAGTATTTTTTTTTATTTTCTTATACTTTACTATATCAATTTATTTGGAATATTTTATGTTTCAACTATGTTTTGTTCAAAAGTTTATTCTGTCCAATATCTTATAATTACATGTACAACCCTTTTAATAATGTTTCTGAACATCAAGCAGAAAAATAACATTGCCCTGTTGAAGTGACATATTCTAATTTGTACACCTTGTTTTTCTACAATTTGAGATATTCTATCTTACTGAACAATAACTCAATTCACAAATCAATAATTTAAAAATTAACTGTCCTTAGCAAATTTACTTTTCAATTATATCTATGCAATACCATCCCATTAATTAAAAGCCTACATATCAATAGGAATTCTGCTAAAAAATTATCCTAACAATGAGATAATTTGTACCGTGTAAGTTTTTTTTATCATTACAAGTGATTTGGGACTTTTATTACCTTGTGTAAAAAAACAAACAAACTGGAGCAAGAAAATCATTCAGAAATTTATACAAATTAGGTTCCTAGTTCATTTTGGGGAACAAGGGGGCATCAATGTTTATTTTTATATGTAGTCCCTTATCACAAGTTTCCAAAAGAGAAAGAATGCTCCAATTATCATTAATTTTCAGTGGTAAGAGAAGATAAAACCCAGATAGGTTTTTTATTAATTTTACTTGATAGTCACCAGACAATCTTATTCACCAAGGCAAACTCTTGATAAAAATATGGGTGAAAAAATAATTTTTTGTCAATCTCTATCTAATGAGCAGTTTATAAATCTCATAAATAAGTAGGCCCAAATTGTGTAAAATTAACCAAACTACATTTCCAGAGACAAGATTTTTCTAAAATTGTTCAATGCATCATGTTTTTTTTTATACACTGTACTTATAGATACAGATATATTTTTGTGAAGCCAAAATTTTATCATACATCACAGTTTGTTAAAATGGTATACAACACCCAGAAATATCAAAGTTTATAGTAATATCTTCCTTACCCCCATTTTCAATTTCTCCTCTTTGGTCAGAGACACTGCGTCTGAATTCTTTGTCAGGATTATTTCTAATGAGGTGCATCACTGGTTTGTATTCATCTGCTGCTTTTACCATCAGTTTGATCTTTTCACTGTAATGTTACATAAATAATTACAAGTAAACTATAGGTAATCTGTTGAGTTGTGGTGTAACTGTCATTATCTTATGCTTTACAAAAGGGAAAGAGATTAGTGGTTTTGTCATAATTGAAACTGCCCTTAAATATAATCATAGTTATAGTATTTTGACACTTTTGTATAAAGTTAAAATCATAAATAATATTCAACATTAAACTGGTACACAATTAAAAACATTTTATTTAGGCCTATCTATGCCTTCAAAAAGTTGACGACTCTACATGTTTCAACGTTACACCAGTTTAACGTAGAATATTATTTATGATTTTGCCCTTATATAATATATTTTACTTAAGGTGGTGTTTGTTTAGTTTATGAGAGTGAATTGACATACAAACTGTAACACATGTAAAGTTTTATCTGGACAACATTTATACGTTTTTACAGTTTATTTCTACAAATAAGATGGCTAAAACGTTTCATTCTTTTTCAGCATCTATGCTCACCTTATAGTTTGAATGAACACTTAATACTATATAATATTGTTTAAAGGAAATCATAATATATTTCTTGTTCTTTTAACAAAACAATATTGTTGATAATTTTTCCCATGACACAGAGGGAAAAATAAGGTTTACCAATTTCTTTTGTTCACTCTGCAAGTGCAAAATGCCAAAGAGATTAAAAGGATTAAGAGGATGTAAAGTAGAAAAAATTATGAAATTAAAGTTGCTTCCAATTAATTAAAGTGGCAAAAACTATTATTATATGCAAGTTTATGTACTGTAATCTATTGCACTGTATTAATTTTTATACTCTCAAGTTTGCTGTTTTGAAGAAGTTTAAATGGTTTTACTCCAATTTATGAATGAGCAGGGTAATATAATGATGTATGATTTACTAAGATCACACTTCCACCTAATGAATTAGTCTAAGCTAAGCAACAATGCATGCCACACCATCAGGAGAACTATTTTTCAAGAATGTGTATTTAAAACTATCAGATGAATAATTCTGATGAAGATCAAGTTTTAATTGGATTCCCAAAGATTGTACTTATTTCTAACAATTTATTTTACCATCACACCCATCACACAGATTATGCAAATAGTTTTTAACACCTGAATTAAGTAATGTCTTGTTCTCCCAAGTTTAAATTTTTAAACCAGATATCATTCCAGTAGACATCTCTGGAATGTTTTCCAATATTTGTTGTTTTCTAAGAGTAATATTGGTTACATAACTGCATACAGAATATTAATTCTGCAATTTATTTTATATATATTTAGTTGACTATAGGAATTTGCCAGGAAAAGCAAAATATTGTTGAAAATCTTTTTTTAATGCAAAGCTGCCGAAACACTAATTTAAATAGTGCATGAAATCAAAATATGATATCAAAGTTTTCAAGAAAGTAAGCTAATAAATGAAATATTTATTTCAATCTTGCATCTTTCATGCACTAGGTTTAAAGTAAACTCAATTTAAGTTAATAACAGTCTAATGATCAACGTGTACTACCAGATGTAATATTTGTAGGCCAAAGAATTTAAAATAAAAGTATCTTGCTGATTATTTTAAACTCTGACACAGTACTCTAAAATAAGGCCTCACCAATTCTTTCACAAAGTTAAATTAGCTATATTACTTTTAAATTAAAAATTCCTATCACTAATTCTCCATATTTTACTTCATTTTTTATTTTCTCCAGGGTTAAACAATAAGCTGAAAATTACAGAGATTTGTCAGAAATTAAACCAAAGTATTTTCTTTTTCAATGTTCCTCTCACAAATGAAGACCTTTTCAAATTTATATGGCTCATCAAGATCACCCCCTCATCCAAAAAGTAAAATAAAATAATAGTAAATTTTGAACATAGTCTACCAAATCCAAGTATTTACCAAACAAAATTATAAAAGGATTAAAAGTAACTGTACATACTATGTCTTCATCCACACTATTCCTCAAGCTTACAAAACCTACTACAGTGCCCTTATTAAAATTAATACAGAAGATCCATCAAAAACCATCAAAAGTTAGTGATTCTTATGACTCAAAATAAAAAAGAATGTATAACATACACCAAACATACTATATTTACTGTATTCAGTGCTAAGAGACCTTTTGCCCAAATCAAGAGCTCATTAGGCCAGCTGGAATATAACAAATATAGTAGTGGCTGAGATGCTATTTATATTATTAAATTGCATGAACAGTAACTGTTGTGTTGTGAACTAGATAAAGCTGGTACAGTGTAAATGTAATAAATTTTGAGTAATTTATAAATCAGAATAAGGATAAGTATTAAGATTATTATTATTTATTAATTTTAACACCAATTTATTTACATTTATTTTTCTTTTAATTAACTTTACACACCATTTAGAAGAACTGGCAAACCAACATAGAATATTTTTTATAAAAGTATTTTTGAGGTTTTATATGCGAGCTTTGGCAACAGATTACAACACTTTACTAACAATAAAGTTTAACTAATAGGCAAGTCTTCCTTCAATCCATTCTAGTTAAGAATATAGATTACATTTTTTATCCTTTAACAATTAAGAATCTTCTCAATCTTAATAACTGCTAAAAGATAATAGCTCAAAGCCCTTGCTATTTCCTTGTCTATCATTTTCAAAGTTTAGGACATAAACTTTCAGAATAAAGAGATTTATTTAAAAGAATTTTCCCTGTTTTCAAAATGAGAGTTACAAAATCGTGCTATGGTTTTCCTGATAATCTAGTTTGTTCTGTTATTTTAAACTTTATATTTCTGTTTGATAGGTATATAGGGGTAAATGTTTACATAAGAAAAATATAGGTATATTACAATTGTTTTTCTTTTGTAATAGAGATACGAGAAAAAAGAAAAAATACAGGCTACCAGAGCATGCAAGTTGACAGACATTCCACACATTCACCTGTATTAAAATAACGGCCCAAGTATGTTACCTGAAACTATTCATGCATACCAGTATATGAGAGAAATAAAATATTCTGGAATGAAAACTCGAAGTTGTGAACCAATATTGAAAGCTATGTCACTTACAGTATTAAGAAAGAACTATAAAAGGAAATGGAAACTGAATATTTGCTACGGAAGACACTAAAACTAATATATGAATAACAGCACTTATTATTAGTATGCATATTGAATATACAATTGAATGCATACAAATACAGTGTGCAAAGCACTTAGTTTTGGTTTACAAAAGAAAGTCTCTATGCAAACCATACATAAAACAAATGTAACTCATGTTATTTGCCATAATCTATGTAATTACTACCATGAAAATATTCAACTAGAAATCAGAAACTAACAAATTAATCACAAGAATTTGATAAAGAAGGCACATGCCATTTCTCATTTGATTGAATACTGGAGAATATTATGTTGTGTTTTGATTTGTAGTTCATGTATGTTTTTGTTGACTTTCTATTCAGTGTACTTAACTTACAAAGAGCATCAAAGACATTTTGATGTGTAAACTTCCTTGGAGATTCCTAGGAATAGCAAAACAATATATAACATAAACAGATATCCATGATTTTATTATGATATTATAAATAACATGTAACTTGTACTTATAATAGTAGTCCTGTATTGTTATTCATATATCCAGACTTGTCATTGAACATGGCATGTGAAATATGGTAGTATCAGTTTAACATTCTGTTATGAAGTTTATTGATACCTGTTATTAGTGTATGTATATATTTTCACATGTGTAACTCAATCTCAAATATCTTGTGTTGTGGCATTAACCACTATATTCTACAGAGCACATATGTTGTTCTGTATATTTTTAACTTATCATCATTCCATATTTATCCTACTGGGTGATTTTTGAAAGTGGGCAGATAATGGTTCCGGATCCTACTTTAACTTCTACCTAATAAAGATACATTAATATTAACTTATGATCAGAATAAACTACTTCAACGTAACTAAGATCAAATTTAAATATCAACTCATGTTAATCATTTAATAGGTAATGGTATATTTGAATGTTTTCCCATTATCAAATTCATTAAGACTCTAATAAGTTCTTTCATCAGTTATGTACTCCTATAGACTTCACGATATTCACTTAGGTTGATACAAAAGCATAAGGAACATATATAGAAAATCTATTGTGTACCTACGTTCCCAATGGTTTGCAAAATTATACATGTTACCAAAATAAATATATATATCATCATTATAGTGGTTGGATTATCAAAGTTAAGGATGAAACTTGAGTGGTAACGATAGGTTGCCAAATATATTGAGTCACAAAGAAATGGTGTAATAGTCTTGAAAACAACTTCAAATTTCAATTATCAAACATTCACTGATAGTCTTAAAATAGACTATAGTTCTGAAATTGCTACTTGTAACTGGTGTTCAATGTTCTATAATGTCAATAAGATTTTGTTTGAGATGACAGTTATGAATTGTGTTTCAGGGCATGTCACAATTTATACATGATTAAGTTGTGGCTCACTCAGATGTGGCAGTTTATCTCTTGCATTCATATGTCATTAGTCTGAAGGTATTTATAATCTCACCTAATTATACATACACTTACATTTATATATATAGTATCATTTTGACATTCTCATTAGTATCTCTAAAGCAAACAATGCATCCAATATCATTCTTTATAAGCCCCAACATTTCAGTAACACACCTTGTACCTTAAGAATAAATGCTAAGCATTGTCTTGCTGCCATCCTGATAAATAGTTAATATTGTGTATACACTTACCAGTCATTCTGATGTAAAAGTTTTCCTCCCACATATTATCTATATTCCAATAGCTACTAGAGATGATAATATACCTTGAAGTTAGGGAAGGTTGTTATATCTAAAACAAATAGTGCCACAAACTATACACATTGAACAAATTAACCTTGATTACAGTACACTACAAGAAGCCATAAGTACATATATTGTTATGTCACAAGCATCTGACATCTTGCAACAATATATCATAAACAACAGATTTCAAACTTAGACAGACTATGAACTGCAGCTTCTAACAAATATTGTTTATAACCAATATCAACCCCAAATTTTCACCTGAAAGTAGCTATGTGTCCAAAAACATAATGTACACTTTTGTTGTTTTTAATTTATTTGGATTGTTTTGTTAATGTAATATCAATGATTTTCATATATACCTGTGCTGATGAGCTAAATTTTATCTCCATCTAGGTACTTATTTACTTTACTCTAATTGGCCCTAGTGTTGCCACTATTTCATTTAAACAGATGCTTCAATTCCATTCACTCGTGGGCCATCGGCAGAGGAATGGGAAGAGACCTCATAACAATATTCTGACAGTAATTTATTAATTTCTTGCAATATGTATAGACTGAACTGTGGGCAGGAACATAATCATACAATTATGGTCTTTGGATTGAGAACTAAGTACGACAGGTGAGGTACACGTATCCTTTGTTTTCAATGTATGTATATCTTAGAAATTGTTGGTTTTCATGTGATACGTTTTTCCTGCTTGTACAGCAACATCTGTTGTATGGTCACTATCGGCTTGAAGTCTTCTGTCACACTGTATTTATGTTCCTAAGTCCTAAAACAAATTTAAGTATCTTAAAAAAGGAATTAGATAAAAGTATCTGTTATTCTCATTGTGAAGTATTTTGCAATGCAAGCATTGCTGGTTTTATGAAGCTACTTTATAGATTCTTTAACAAGCAAAACATGGCTTAAATACCATAGTCCTTACCTGGTTTCATCAGGTGGTGGAGGATTAGCTTGGTCTGACAGAAACATATCATGAGTCCTCTTCAATGAACGAAAGACCAGTGTATGTACGGAATGCTTTTGAACCTCCTGCACATGTATCACAATAAATGAATGAAAAATATATAGATTAATATATAAACAGCATTTTAAGTAATAACATTTTATGAAAACATGTTTTTACAAATTTTACTATACACTAACCTATAATGAAAAAAACTAATTTGTATTAGTATTAGTGTTTGTTAAATATACATACAAAAATATTGCACAAGTTAAAGTAAAAATGCTTTTAGAATTAAATATCACGGCAGATTCAATTTTCTTTTGAAACTACTGTTTATTCTCGTTTAGAATATGAAACAATTAAAACTATGCAGTTTTTTTTATATTGACACTTCTACTTTTCCAAGATTAAATGTAAACTAAACATGCATTTTACATTTTTATTGATGCATTTTTACTTTTAAAGATTATATAAAGAATAAAGTATATAAATTGACGACGGCGTAAAAGAAACTCTTCCGTAAGTAATCTGATAAATAATAACACGGTGCATAAGAGCTGTAGCTAACAGTTACTAAAAGCATGTATTACTATTAGTAGGCCTAAGTTACGATTAGTATTTGTTTGACCATTTCTAGTTCAACGACGAAACAAACATGCTCAACTATTCCACGACTTACAATTTGATAAAGTACTTAAGTTTATCATCAAAAGATCGATATATTTTAATTTTCAGTTACCAAACTTCAAGTAATTACCTCCATATTTTTCACTGTTTCACTTTGAGTTTAAATAACCATCACTAATCCATTTGACGAATGTAGTAAACCTATCGTCGAAGTCTCCCTTCACAACTACTAAATCTTACAATAACACTAAATACACAGTCTTTCTTTCAACCGTATTCCACTAGTGATAAGAAGGTGTACTTTTATTTGCGAAAATAAAAGGCTTTTAACAAGAATAGTTAGAAACTTAGTAAGAAACTCCTAAGTACTGTATGGTCAAATTATTTCATTACTGTACGAAATAAAGACACCGCCATTTATAACTTAATGGTGGTATTCCAGAGATTCATCTCATCAAGATATTATTATTCTTTAATTTGATATTTTGCTAGAATTTTCCTGGATATTTAGAGAAAAGTATTTTAAAAATAGCTGTATATTTGTAGTCATCAGCAGAGACGAATCAACTATCACGCACAATTATTATATTGTATTGGTGTACGTTACTGCTTCACTTGTCACGCTTTAAAGAACAAAAATTTACCAAAAGATAATGTTTCGTTGGGTTTGTTTTTGAGCAAAGCCGCGTTGGGCTATCTACTATGTCCACCGTTGGTAATTGAGTCTCGGATTTTAGCGTTGTAAGTCCTCCCTGTGGACGTTTTAATATCTCTTTAAAAAATACAGCAACAGCTCTTTGACCACCTCAGCTTGTTAAAGCTCCTCGGTGAATCACCGGTACGTCTGAGGGCTTATAACGCTATAAGTAGGGTTTCGATACCCAAAATGGGCACAGCACAGGTAGACCATTGCGTGGCTTTATTTTAATAACAAACAAACAAAAAACTTATAAAGTTAAATTATAGAATACTTTCTTGTTGTTATTATTACTTTTTAATTATTAAAAACTATGTTACGACAACGGAAGTCACGTGACTCTGGTAACACATAATGAGTGTCTAGAAGGTTCCTGAAGGCTCGAGACGCCCTCTATTTTGTATATATAAGACTGGCAAATAAAGCGGGAGGGATAATTGCAGACAGATAAAGACGGACAATTGAGTCAAGCGCGGTAGAAAGTAAAGTGCGTGAATAGATCGTTGTGAATCTAGCGTGTGTTTAAGTGGAAGTGACTGTGGAAATTAAGTGTATTGCAAAGTTGAATTGAGAAAGAATAAACTAGTTTTATTTAAGAAAATACTTGTATCGCTGAAGTTTCTCGGAAAGAAATTATACGGGAAATTAACAAACGACCAGAGACGTAACAAATTGGTGTCAGAGAGTGGGACTGAAAAAAAAAGAAAAAGAAGATGGAAACGAGAAGTGGCAAATCAAACTACAGCTTAGCAGATTTAATGGCAGCAATACAAGAACGAGAAAAGAAACAAGAAGAGAGATAACAGCAGTTGTTGGAGGAAAAAGAAAAGAAACAAGAAGAGAGATTACAGCCGTTGTTGGAGGAAAAGAAAAGAAACAAGAAAAGAGATTACAGCAGTGGCAAGAAAACCTGCAACAATGGCAGCTCGAACAGCAAAATAAACAAGAGAGATTACAGCAGTTGTTGGAGGAAAAAGAAAAGAAACAAGAAGAACAAGAAAAGAAACAAGAAGAGAGAGACTACAGCAGTGGTTGGAGGAGAAAGAAAATGAAGAAAAAGAGAGACTACAGCAGTGGATGGAAGAGAAAGAAAATAAACAAGAAGAAAGTCTCCAACAATTGAGAGAAAGCCAGAGTACACAAATGGAAAACATTAGTAAATTTCAAACCGAATTAAACACATTAAAGAATGATTTACTGTCCGTTACACAATGAGGATATATTAGCCATCGACTTAACCAGCCCCAGACAATGACAAACCCCTTCCAGACTCTGCAGCTAAACCCTAATGCAGACATCTTCAGTCCTG
>NW_013667309.1:207609-208868 GCF_000517525.1 Limulus polyphemus | reverse complement strand
GTCAGAAGTCACAGCCCAGATATGAATGTCAGCAATAGGGGTGATCTAGTACAAAGAAAGCCACAATAATTCGATGGGAAGGCACCGTGTAAAGCATATAGAGCACAATTTGAGCTCCTGTCAGAGATGAATAGATGGACAGAGGAGCAAATAGCAGTGTACCTGGCAACGAGCCTGAAGGGACAACCACTAGAACTCAGGTATGGAACCCAAAACCAGTTTGAAGTCTACAGAGCTAGGTTTAGGACGAGAGTCCGTGCTAAAGGGGAGAGCATGTAAGAGCTGGCACAGGATTTGGAAAGTATGGCACACAAGGCCTACCCAACTGCACCACCCAATCTCCTCAAGTTGTTGCTGAGGAATCAGTTTGTAGATGCCTTGGACAGTCCACAACTGAAGATACAAGTAAAGGAAGCACACCCCTCTACCATGCAGGATGCAATGGCCAGAGCTCTTGAATTCGAATCCTACGTTAAGTCCAGCACAAAGGTACCAAGGTTGGTACAGTCATCAGGATTCAAGGCCAGAAAAGGGCAGCTTTCAGAGAGGTGTGAGGGACTTTGCTGGCACTGTAACAAACCTGGGCACAAGAGAGCTCAGTGCTGGAAACTTCAACACAGGGAAGATGCCACGGCAGGAAAGGCTGCTACCTAGAAAGGTTGTTGGAACTGTGGAGAGCGAGGACATATGAGGAGCCAGTGTAAGAAGAATATTATCAATAAGTCAGCCTTAAGGAAACCAGTAGTGGTATGTGTTGATGGACGCCTACCAACCCCAGTTGTGAAAGTCCCAACCTCTAAGTGTAAAATGCCAAGCATATGTAGTGTCTATGTGACAGGAAAGCTGGATAGCCAAAGGTGCAACGTTGTCATAGATTCTGCATCTCAGCAAACCCTTGTGAGTATCAAGATGCTGGATTACAAAGAAGTACCAGAAGCCATACAGAAGCTTTGTGGTGTGACAGGACATTATGCAAGGTTGTGGGGACCAGTGTAGGTACATATTGAGCTCATGGGCATAAAGGACAGACACAAAGTATACTTGGCTGACATTGAAGACCAATGCACACTAGGGCTGGACTACTTACTACCGAGGAAGTGTGTAATTAATTTTGATAAAATGACGTTTGGGAACAACAAAGGCCGAATTCCGGTAAGTGTTAAAAGAGAGGCTGAACTAACTAGGTGCCATCAAGCTGAAGTCAAAGTGACTGAAGGAGTTGATGATGGTGAAGTGGAACCAGGTATAGATATTAAATC
>NW_013667309.1:197202-206609 GCF_000517525.1 Limulus polyphemus | reverse complement strand
TATTTAAGAAAAGACTTGTATCGCTGAAGTTTCTTGGAAAGAAATTATATGGGAAATTAACAAACGACCAGAGACGTAACATTTATTTATTTGTAATCATCAAAAACGTAGCAAACCATTTTTATAATTTAATTTTTTTTTCTTGTGACAAGTTTAAGAAGTATGATACAAATAAATATTTTCTTATTTTTATTTTGTATTTGGAATTATTAGTTACAAGTTTGTTTAATATGCATTTAGCTTTGTATGAAAGTGTGTGTGATGTAAACATTTTATTCTAGATGGCTCACTTAGCACGAATCTATACATTTAACCATAACATTTTACCATGCGACTTTTACCTTGTTATTTTAATATATTATTCGAAAATTGTCAGTTATTCTAATACGTACAGTTTTCTTATAATACGTGGCCAAGAAGGTCGTTAAGTTGCTTTCCTTTTAGTTTCCTTTGTTTTTTTTTATCATTCTCTTGAGGTAACTGATTTGCCCATGGGTATTATGACTGTAACGCTGCATGTGATACCCTAGATGAATGGCCTGGTACAATAGGCAGCTAAGACAAATGTAACTTGGCGACTTCCTTGACCGACACCTTTTCTGTTAGAACAGATTCACTATATGTTTAAAAACTCCGAAAATTTATATATTAAGTAAGAGGGTAGAAAACATATATACGTGCATACTAATGAGTCATCATTAACATCAAAGGTTAATTCAATTAAAAAGTCAACACATTAGTTAACAGAGTAACTTACTTTCGTCCCTTTAAAACACTCATACTGTAACACACACACACAGTAAAAGAAAGAAATAACGTTCAAACAAAAAAAGATAAATTACAAGATAAAAAATCACACAATAAAAATAAGACAACTCCTTTAACAAAAAGCACATCAAAATATCAAATAAAAAAACACTTCAGTTTGTTTGTTTTAGAGGAAAGTCATAGTGGGCTATCTGCTGGGTCCACCATGGGAAACTAAACCCCGTATTTTAGTACTGTAAATCTGTAAATTTACCACTGTCTCACTGGGGGACTATACCATTCAGAAACAATATAAGATTCTAAGATTCAATGGGCCCTCCATATAAAATAAAAACCACAAACTAAAATAAACCTCCCAGGAAACAATATAATATTTTAAAATTCAATGGGCCCTCTATACAAAATAAAAACCACAAACTAAAATAAACCTTCCAGGAAACAATAAACATTACAAATATTTGCTTTAATAAACTCATAGTTACAAAATACAAAATAAACCTTTCAATAAAAAAGAAGTATGACAATATAATAGACCCTTAATAAAAAGCAAACCATGCTAAATCAAAATTCAATATAAATTAATTGTTAGTAAATAATAAAATAACAAAACATATTAATATCAAAATGTACCAAATGAACCTCTTAAAATACATGAAATATATACATGTTTTTAACATATGTACAAATATATGCATAGAAATACAAAATATAATAATTATTAGAGTTAGATTACTAATATGATGAACTTTTTTTTATAAATTCAGTTAAAAATCCAGCTAAAGCATGGTTATAAGTTCCAATGTTGGAAACAATAGGTTATAATGAAACTCCTTCTTTTTGAATTTTAGGCAAATCACAGAAAGTTTCTGGGCAACTACCAAATATAACACTGGGTGTATCTAGCTTACATTTGGTATGACATAAACTACTGTTTGCAGATTTCCTTTCTACATATAATTTCACACACTCATAAATATTTTGATTTAATCAAACTGAAATATCATTTACTTCTGCTACTGAAGACATCATGGCAAACTGTGTTTTTCCCTAAACATAGCTTGAGTGCACCCATTACTCTTATCTCTTCAATGAAGATAGCATTTCAGTGTCGAAACTTAAAACATTCTTTTACCATAATTCATTAAAGTATCAGATGCACTGTAACCTCAAAGAATGTTTCGCATGTCAGTAATCACAGTTTACTTCATATTTCAAGTCTTAACATCCAGATAAAATTCTTTATTTCCATCCATGTGTTACATGACAGGTATGTTCTCAACGTAATTGAATCATTTGTGTTATGTAACACTCATGAATAATTGTGTGTAATGTCCATATATGTGTGTAATACCAAACACATATATTTATTCGTACATGTATATGTAGCCATATACATATATATGAACGCTACATATCATCATATATGCCACTAGTTTTAGTCAGGCTGATTCTGGCTCATGCCCCATTACCATGGTAAACCACATGTGTTACATCTGTGACCTATGCTAAAGTATGAACTATTGGATAGGTCTCGACTCACTTAGTGAAGTAATCAGTAACGACCAGCACATATCAATTACCTTGTTCAGTTTCTGGGAGAGGACCAGAGATACCCAGGATTATTCTCTGTAAAGGAGCCAACAATTCGCTGCTGGAGTTTACACTGTTTAGGCCAGATTTTCTTCTGGGTAGGGCACATTGTACAATTTACACCATTTCTTAATATCTTGACTCACATGCGGCTAGTAATATTGACATTGCACATGTGACACCTGGGAACCATTAGCTGCAACACAGGTTGAGAATGAGGTCTCAGCACTTGATAACAATTCCTTCTTTGACATGTAGTGTCAGGATTCAGGCTAGCATACACAATTACCTGTTTCACTTTTTCTTTCAATTGCAATATGCCTCTGCCCCCCAATGGCACAGCGGTATGTCTGCGGATTTACAACGCTAGAAACCGGGTTTCGATACCCGTGGTGGGTAGAGCACAGATTGCCCATTGTGTAGCTTTGTGCTTAAGTTCAAACAAACAAACAATCAATTGCATTAATACTACCACATTTCCATTATCACTGTTATCAGTATCCACTGAGAATTCGCATTCTACAGTGGATGTACCAACTCTTGAGCTTCAAATAAAGCATGTTATGATACAGGCATTTATGTTCCAGTTCCATGGTTCATCTAAAATGCACATCAGCTTTAATGAGGACGCATAATGGTCCAGTGATCTTGGAAAAGTTGGCAACAAAAAAGGCAGTAGTACAATGCAAAACAAAGGAAACTGTTGGCTTTTCATCTGGTCACAAGTTGAGGCCAGTCTTATTCTACATAGGGTCTACACACAATATCATTGAGAACTTTCATCTGCAAACACATAAATACACAATTCCAGCCTGCCTATTTTATCTGCTGAAGTATCATGCTTAGGTTTTCAACAACAAATTTGAACATGCAGCCAAACACAAAAACATCATTGACACAGATCAAGCCTTTTTTTTCCATTGCAGCTTTTTCAATGTAAGTTTAATTAGCCTCTCAAAACTGGTGAGTGCATTACACCAGTCAAATGGCACGATGCAAAACTTATACAAATCATTTCAAGAGCTGAAAAAGTCTTAGGTATGTTCTTATAATCCATTTTGACTTTCCAGTATTCAAATGCCAGGTCTTAAGTTTGAATCATCCACCCCTTCTAATGTATTCAGACATTCATCCTCTGTGGGGGAAAAGGCGTGAACATGAGACACTATGTTCACCCATCTGAAACCAAGACATAACCGGGTGTGCCCTCTTTACTTCCCGAAAGTTAATATTAGAGAACACAATACAAAATGTGAAGGTTTTGTGATTTCATCCTTTAACATTTACTGTATCTTCGCTATACCACTAGTGCTCCAGGGAAGTGTGTGATGTGGTTGTTTAATTGGACGTGTATAGCCTGTATCTATGTAAGGTAGAGTTATATTTGTTTAACCCAATTGGCCATTTGGCCCCACAATATATTGGCATACTTAACAAACAATACACTAAGCTTTTGTTACTGTGTTGAATCAATATTGCTTGCACAGTCCTCAAACAGCAACCTAAAATGTGTTGGCAACTGTGTACTTGCTCTCAGACATAGTGCAGTGGAAGCAACATTAGTGATAGTTTTGGTTACCTCAATTTCTCTCACTATGCAGATGACCATTTCAGTAGGAAGCTGGTTAGATGAGTGGCTATAATTGCAGAACAACACCAGGACTATGTCCACTCTTACATATCTCTCTTTGAGCTGATGCTGGCTGCTTTATGGACAGGAAACAATGCCTTTCATTATTTATTTATTTCTCGCCACCTTCTACAGCAACAACACATTTAATATTGTCCAAATTATACCATGGAATACCAGTTGTATACATGGAGGTACTGTGACTCCATCTACAACATACATTTCTGCAGTACCTTGTTCTTGGGCCTGGTGTGACCAGCATCAGTTGATTTACCCACAGAAATACAGTTCACTTGTTGTACTTGCAAAACTGACTCGTAATTTTCACAGTAACTCCATCCCTAATACACCAATACCAGAATCTAGGTTAAAGATGACTACCTTCATTCTATGGTTGACATTACCTAGAAGTAGTTGGAGACATATCTCTCCATTTGCCCGAATAAAGTAAATGCTATGTAGCCAGAGTGGTGGCCTCACTAAAGGTGTTTGATACAGAACAACATCAGTCAATGTTCTGGTACTTACTGAATCAACCACAAACTCTATATTTAACCTCTGTATCTTTATGGACACATACTAAATACCATCCATCCATGAAAGGGCTGGACTGATCATCTAACCATTCGCTGAAAGCTGTCCACTGAACTTCCCCAAGTTAATGACTCGACACCAGTTGGCTCTGTTAGCTTCCTGGAGTTAAAGTAGGAGTAAATACAGTTTCCCATGACTTTCCTGCACCTTTTGCGCTATTGGTGAAAACTAGTAGCCTTGCTTACCTTGTTGCCAAACAGGTTATGGGCAATTCAATTTGGAGGAAATCATCCATTCAGAGCAATATTTGGTTAGAGACATAATCAACATCTTTTGTGACACAAACTTCATGAGATAATCATGGAAGCCAGGAATTTGTTGGGTGTTGGTGCTTTCCATAAAGTTGGAACCTGGTATGGTGCAGTCGCTTGAGGAGAGAGGATTTTCTGAGGTACAGCCACTGCAGCTCACTCTAAGCTTTTCCTCTCTTTAGACTTGTTTGAAGTTACGACTTCAAACCCTATTGCCACAGTAACTGCCTGTGTTAGGGTGGGAATGTTTTTTACATTCAAGTAATGCCTCACTGCCTCACCAGGTAGCCCTTCAATGAACCCTCTCGCTAAGAGTAGGTCAAAATGCGCATGTCACGACCTTTCAGAGAGTTATATTTAAATTGTAATTAAATTACTTTATTATCATTGTATACGAATAAACTTGGCATCAAAACATAGTTAATTAATCACATTTTAATAGCTTAAATTTATAAGGAAATATTTAAAAAATCCCCAATCTTCGCTGGTATGATAATTGTAACATAGGTTCTCTAGGCCTTCCTTCTTTTCTGATTTACTTACCTCTCCTCCCTCCAAAAGGTATGGAATTTAACGCAAATTACTCATTATAATATATATATATTACTGAGATAAAGCATAATTTTTATAGCCTTCAATCTTATTTGTTTATGGAGCCATAAGTTAGAAAATCAGACCCGCTTGACACATCTTCTCTTTCACAAATTGCCAATAGTTATTTCTGACGTTTTATACCATATTAGTTATAACCAGTAGAAAGCCAAAGTTTTAATATATCAAATGACGTATTATATTATTTTGTTTTCTGCAAATAGAGTTTCTAATTCCCCTTACACTTCTAAACATTTTCTCACAGTATTCACGTTGACAAGCTTAGCTGATTTCTTAAAGGCTCTCATTGCACAGTTAGAAACCCAGCTAAATTATAATAGTTATAAGACATTGTTTGCTTTGTTATTGCTATTAGTTTTTATTTTTAGGTGCATTATTTAGCTAAATAAAAATTATTTAGTACCATTAGTATAAAAAAGCAGGCTTAACTTTTATCGACAGTTGTTATGTATATCATTATAAAAGTAACTAAAATGTTAAAAATTGAAACTTATTAGATTAGATAAGATTAAATTAGGTAAAATAATGAATGATTATAATAATAATTCTTCGTGAGGTATGCTCGCGAGCAGCTCATGCATTATGTAATTGAATATCGTAACGTGAGCTACCTGTTCGGTGAGTGATTCACAACGTGTGTGGCGGGATGGTTAGTTAGACACGGGTCAAAGGGTAATAAAACAATAAAATTTAAATATAAATAGATGTCTACTGTTACGAGCTTTAAGTTATTTAGGATAAATAATTGTAGTTTCCTGTTACAATTTGCAGTCATTTTAGAAATAAAAAAGGGTAATTTAGACTTTTTTATGATGGTTATGAGGTTAGTCAAATTGACCGAACGTATATAGGGTTAGGGTAAAGAAAATATAACAGATAACATTTAAAGTTTTACTGAAAAAAATGTTTGATATTTATTTAGGAGGTTTTAGAGATTACGCAAATTAAATCTGACAATTTTCAGATGATGAAAAGTATTTTTAATCTTAGCATGAAAATCACTTTGTATTCGGAGCAGTCAACACTTTAACTCCATATATTCACAGACAAATATTTAGTAAAAATACTTAATCAAAAAATCTGATTTTTTTGTGTACGAAAGATTGTAATATTTACTGAAAGCTTGCCAAATTTTGTGAATATACACAAACATATTAAAAACTGTAGTATGGAAACTCTCATGGCTTGGTTTTTCCATTTAAATGAAATATTGGCATAACTTGTCTACAACTAGGTTTAATTTCCGGAGTTGTTCCTCATTTAAATGCTTGATAAAATCGAGAGTTGGACTATCCAAAGTCAAGATCAAACACTTCACTGTCTGTTCATGAGTTCAGCCATTCCGAACAGTAGCCTGTTTGAATGTTCCAAATCCTCTTTAGCCACACCCTTACTCGTTGAGAATAAGTTTGTTTAGTTTTGTCAAAAAGACCTGTTTTTTAACCACGGACTTTCAGCCAACACCAGATTTAGACACCCTAAGCATTGGGGAATGACAGAGTGAGCATACTCAGGGACCTCTACAATTGGACGAGCGTTAAGTCCCTGCCCTTGAGTGACAGATAGGTGAATAACCATATATAGCCCATCCATCAGCTCTATGTAACACCAAGCTTCGCCACTCCATGGCCCACAGTTGCCCTGGTAGTATACCTAGAGTTTGTGTTTTCAAGGTATCACCTGACCTGACAGCAGAAAACACCACTGTCTACCTCTACTTAGTACATTCAAATTTACAAATATACTAGCGAACCTGTGGACCTATGGCCCACATCTATAGAGCCGTTATAGCGCAAATTTAATGCTTGAAGTACTATTTTGGACTGTTTCAGTTTAATTATCATTGCCGATGTAATCGAAGTTTAACTTCTTTAACAAAGTTAAGAACTGTAATCAGATGGCCTAATTTGGTGTCCGATTTTGAGGAATCCAGGTAAAAATGTTTTCCCAAAATACCAGGGTTCCCTAAGGGGTTGGATGAAAAGTTTTATCCTTGTGCAAACCTCGGGGCCCGGACTATTCGTTTGGCACCCATTAGAAGTCGGTGCGACCAACAGTTTATGAGGAATTACGTGACGCACACAAATACACTGAATCTTATTATTTTTTTCCCTCGAGAAAGTGTGTATAATACCCTAGGTGAATGATCCAGTACAATAGATTACTAGTGCGAAAGGAACGTTGTTAATTTTCTTCACATAAGGTTCTGTTAAAGTTACATATGATATGAAGAAATCCTTATCATAGGCAGTTCTAGTTCTACACTGATTATTTCTAAAATATATTGATTAACAAATTTTCATTAACAAAGTAATGAATAGATAAAGATCGAGATATATAACAAAAGTAACATCATCTTTTAGGGGGTCAAGGTAAACAAAAATCTCGTGTGACCACTACGCCTAGGTAATATAATTATTAGAGTCACTACTTGTCTTTTTTCTTCTTAGTTTTTCTAGATATTCTTCTTAAAGTATTTATTATATGTTTTCAGTGATTTGTAAACATTTATGTTTTCTCTATAAAACGTTTTATTTCTGCTCGAAGTCAGATATGTTTTCAATTTCCCTAGATTATTATGCGGAATCCATTTTAAATTTTTTTCCCATTTCAAAACCGAGCGGAAACGTTATAATGTGATGATCAACCCTACCTTTCGTTGGTAAAAAGAGTAGCCCAAGAGTTGACGGTAGGTGTGATTGACTAGCTGTCTTCCCTCTAGTCTATTACCTCTAAAATAGGTACGACTAGCGCAGATAGTCTTCGAGTAGTTTTGCGTGAAATTCAAGAAACAAACAGTTAAATTGATGAAAGTGGTATTTGCATGAATTACATCTTCATGGTAGCCATTAGTTTGTCACTGTAATAATGTTTAGTACAGTAACAAAATGTATCTTATTAAGGACTACTTTATTTCTTTGTAGAATAGTTCAGTCAAATACAACATTATTACTCCGCAAATAATAACGATATCACACAACACTAACTTATACTTCAGAACTAACAAATGGTGTTGTATATCCAGATGACACAAATTGTCACTAGAAGGCATTCATATTTCACATCTACAAATCAATTTTTTTTTTAACTGACTGATAAACAAAAGCCTCCTCTCAAATAAACCACGTCGGAACTCTTCTCCAAGTCAGTGTTAGTAAGCTCCAAATATATCTTAAAATTGTAGTGCTTTTTCAAAATAATCTACACGTAGATAGTTCATTTGATACATTGTTACACAGCATTTGTTATATAGTTTTATACAAATAATTTGTTATATAGTTTTATATATAGCAATTATTAAGCTAGATTGACAAGCCTCTCTCTTAACTTTGTTATTACTCAAGATGTTTAAGTTAATAATTATGTTTAAGTGGATGGGATCAGCATTTATGTAAATCTGCCATCATTCAGAGTTGTGTGTACAGGTGTGTTTGATAAAGGTCTGAATTCATATTCGGGCCAATAGAGGGCGCCCTTGTTTGCGTTACTTCTCTTAACACTCCTCTGATTTCCTCTCTTAAACTAGAAACAATTTCTCGCTTGAGGTTTTCTAGTTCATAGTAAGACAAGCCAAACTGTAGGTCTTGATTGGATTCTGGACTTGGCTGAATCACTCCCTGGCTATTGCTCCACGCTTGGTTGCCTCTGAGTGAGCGGATGATGTCTCTCTTGATGCTTTCAATCTGGCAACTGTTCCTAGCTGCTTCACGTTTTCTGTCTTCTCGAAGCTCATACCTGGCAACAAACATGTATACTTTGGGTGATGTAAGTTGTATTTAGAAAACAATAACTCCCGTTTCATAATACACTCCAAAAATGATGTACGATATATCAAACTAATTAAAATGGTTTGGTTTTGTTGTTTCTAAGCACAAAGCTACAGAATAATAATGGCTGGAGACGACTTGAATGGGTAATGAAGAAAAACTTATAATAAAAGTTTAACATTTGCTGTTATGTTA
>NW_013667309.1:165000-196259 GCF_000517525.1 Limulus polyphemus | reverse complement strand
TAACATAACAGCAAATGTTAAACTTTTATTAAAGTTTTTCTTCATTACCCATTCAAGCCGTCTCCAGCCATTATTAGTCTCAAAGTGGGTTCCTCGTCATCGAATATGAAAGCTACAGAATGGGCTATCTGTGCTCTGACACCACGACTATCGAAATATGTTTTTTTAGCGTCATAAGTCTGCAAACTTACCGATGAGCCACTGAGGAACAACAAATTACAAAACATTTTCTTTCTGTAACTGGTTCTCTGTATGCTATTACTCAAACAGGGGTGTTTTGGTAATTAGGTGAAACATTAATCTTATGAGTCTTTGGAGAACTACTATACCGTGTTGTATCCCCGGTTAGCAGTTTCTTGTTCGTGTGTATTTCTCAAACATAAACAGCTGTTTGCACTTTGGTTTGCATACATTCTTAAAAAATATTCATGTGAATAAATAAAGACAAAAATGTTTTATTAATAAATCAATGTCGTATTATATTATTTTGCTAGCAGCTGTCGCTTCATGAACTCGCTTTGTTAATTTGCTGTATAGAATATATAAAGACTATCCATCAAAATATTTGACAGTAGAGCTGAGAGCTAGTAAGTAATTTAAGCAGAAAATTGTAATCAAAATAATTTATAAACTTTTTGTCAATGTCACTGTTTTTACTTTTTTTAAAATATAAATCTCTTCATCTTCACATTATAATGGGCGAAATTGTCCCATACTTTGTTTTTAAGCGTAAAGCTACATAATGGGCTATTTGCATTTATCGAATCTCCAGTTAAAGCGTCATAAATCCTCAAGCTTATCATTGAGTCACCAGGGGTCTCGTTGCATACAACTGTGGCATGATTTGATTTTCATCAATATTTAATGCACAGAAGAACTAAAGGATAATTTGAATTTAATAATTTACCTAGGATAACACAAAACCACTATCGGTGTTATCAAATAATGTTAATTACGTCTCCCAGTTCATTTTTATGCAACGCAAGTACCTTATGTGATCTGAAATGCAAATTACTGGTATTTCAGCCAATGCTTGCAAATCAAAAATCGGTAGAAATGGATTTAGATCTTTGTTGCCCCAGGTTTTTCTGACTTTGCTAGGCTGGCCGAATGTGTTATCATTCAGCTATACCTGGATGTTCCTCTTGAAAGCATTCATATAAATTAATTTATTTGTGAAGACCCCAGACGAGTAAGTAACACAACAGCCTTTCTGTTCAGAAGACCTAGGATGGAATCCCGAGTAATACCGCCACAAAAAATAGTCCTTTTCAGGATTTTCCTGAAGAAGACAACATATAAACAGATGAAATATTAGCAACTAGTTAATAATTATATTTCAGTGATTATATAGGCTACTAACCATGACAACTATAGGTAGGTAACCGATCGCCACAACCTCAGCAACCTTTAAGGTTTAGCTATGACTCATGACTTCCTCACTATTTATCTGTACGTATATATATATGTATAGAGAGAGATATGCTAAATAATCAACTAATTGTCTTTGAGGTCCCATGATTGACCTGACATGCATAAAAATGATCTGAGAAGTGTGATTTAAATTACTTAATAAGAGGGTTTTTACCTTGTCTGAACTATAATATTACAAATTAGAGATTATTCTTAGATTGTTTTGTGCAGTGAATGTAAACTATAGGAGCCTGTGTTGTTTTAATACACTTGTATAAGTCTTATATAAACTAAGAGGATTCTCTAATGCCAAACAGGTTAACTTTCATAGAATATTTCAACTACAGTTAACTTAGACGAGTATTGTTAATATACATACTAATCTATGCTATATTAAACTAGACAAAGCTTATCATAGTTCCATCAATGACCGCATGCTATTTTAGTCGTGTTTGTTATTTGAATTTGTAATAAAATAGAAGTTTATTATTTTATTTTTTTAGCAGCTTGTTGAAACAGAATAGTAGTAACTTAGGTAGCTCTGTAACTTTTTAATTGTTTAATTAAACTGGAATTGTAAACAACTCTACCCCTTTCAGTTTCATATACCCACCTTTGCCGGTTTAACCTGTTAGAAGTTTGCTGTTCCTGAGTCATTTCGCACGAGTTACAATTAACCTTGTCTGATCTCACATCAATTTAATCATTTATAAACTCACCGTAAACTTGAGATGTCTTGTTTAATCTCTAGTAAATCATCCTCGTTCACTCCATCCTGACGAAGTTGCTTCTTGGTCTGGTGAATATAACGACTTACTAACCGTTTCATCACCTCCTACCAGAGAAGAAATACAGCAAGATGTATCAAAATACAAAACCCAACAAAAATAAACTTTGTTCAGTTTTGAGGAAAATACATCTGTCATCAACTAAAAAAAATATCTTGAGAATTTAAAGGTTCGACCTGCATTAAGGTTAGAATTGTTAAGATTGCCAAACACAGACCGAGTTTTTAGTATTATACGAAAAACCTTAAAGGTATATACATTTTTATTTGATACATAGAAATTATGTTTGGGTGCAATGAAGATTATTTTATTTGAGTTAGTTGAATGGAAATCAAATTCCTTGAATCTGTTACTCCACTTGTCGGGTAAACAGTTGTTCAAATCCACTTGAAAGCTTTCATACGATACGAAGTTACAACGAAACTGTGAAGTTATTCCTGTGTTGGGACGCCACATATTTAAAAGGAAACATTTCAATGTCTTGAAAATCTAAAAAAACAGTTGCTTTATTTGTGGAGCTTAACATTTTTGTTAGCACATCAAATTAGTAACTAATAAAGTGGTTCCGAGTTGTAAAACAGAATGAAACATTGCGAAAATTATACTTACTAACAGAAACGCCGCCCATAGAGCGGCTGTTTGTCCTGGTAATTACTAATCGTAGTATTCATACCTCACTGAATATAATTTAGTAAACGTGAATATTTCCTAAAAAGGATTTTTTTTTTTCTGGGAAGTACTGCACGGGAAAAGTGTTCGAATTGTGTTCTTTAGTAATATGCAACTCATTACATCAAAATGATTCAATGTACAGAGCTCAAAAGTTTCATAAATTTTACTGATATAAACTGTAATATTTTTATATATTAAAACTGATACAGTTTATTGAAAAAATAATCGTTTTTTTTAAGATCTCCAGTTTCTCAGTACTACGTTTAAAAATTACATCAATAAAGATATAATCAAACCCTCACGTATAGTCCTAGTGAAAGTCGTGTTATTGTTGTGAGGGGAGTACTTTTATTTAAAATAGTGTTCTATTATAAAGAAATGGTTGTTGCACATACCACAGCTATTTTTTCTAATTGTCTGAATCTTGAATACCCAAAGGGTGAAATTTTGTATGGATTTTTTTTGTGGTGTTATTCAATATAGATGCGTATACAAATATACATAGATGTTTACTCACATAGATACTGACATACACGCTATGTCCATTATAGTAAGAATATTTTATATATATAGGTGAGGAAAAAACCAACACAACAAATATAAGCTTACAGCGTTCAAACTTGTCATTTCATTTTGCTGGTTCTGCTATTCATTCTAACATGCCAAATAAATATATTTTCTTTATAACTAAGTTTTTCAACGTTAACTAATTGTAGCACACCCCATTCACTTAAAGAAGTAGATGACAAAAAGAGCTATAACCCTATTTCCCTGAAAAAGAAAACAAACACTGAAGAAATAAATGATTTAAGATTAGAAAAGAGAAAAAAATTAGAATTTTGACATCCCATTTAAACCATCTTCAAAGTTATATTAAACTTAATTTGTTATTAACACAGTTTATAGAATTATTTAAATGATATGAAATTTTAAGTACTTAACTAAGCAAACAAACGTTTCAACTCCTGGTCTTTCTTGATCATTCAATAATTAGTTGTAAATTCAAAAAAAGACCAAAAATTACTTTTTTATTTGATTTTTTTTCAAATCGACTTGTTTAGTTACAAGATTGTCTTAACTTCATATTTAGAATATTGCAATTTTCATATAAAAACTGTGATCACTACTCTGATGGTTTTTCCAAATAAGTTTACTATCTCTCTTACAGAGGACACTACTGTTTCGAGAACACAAAATCTGTGAATGGTAGAGAACAAAAACTCAGACCTTTATAACACTAAAATCAAATCATTTTGTCAAACCTCAGATCATCATGGCATTAAAACTGATAAGCCAGGTAATCAAGGTACTAAAGTTACTAAAAGTTGAATCATTCAGACATTTAAACTAAGAAACGTCAGAACATCATGGCATGAAAACAGGTAAGTCAGGTAATCAAGGTACTAAATTACTAAAAGTTAAATTATTGGGGCATCTAAAATATGAAAGTTCAGAACATCATGGTATTAAAACAGGTAATCAAGGTACTAAATTACTAAAAGTTAAATTATTGGGGCATCTAAAATATGAAAGTTCAGAACATCATGGTATTAAAGGTAAGCCAGGTAATCAAGGTACTAAATTACTAAAAGTTGAGTAATTGGGGCATCTAAACTATGAAAAGTCAGGTCATCGTGGTATTAAATTTAGTAAGCCAGGTAATCAAGGTACTAAATTACTGAAAGTTAGAGCATTGAGACATTTAAGCTATGAAAAGTCAGGTCATCCTGGTGTTAAAATTATTAAAATCATATAAATGATACAAATACTACCAGAAGTCAAGCAATATGGTGCTTAAGCTTATTAGTCAGATGTTCACAATAGAAAAGTTTTTGAAAGCTAGATCATCATGATTCTAAAACCACCAAAAAAGTCAAAATATCCTGGATCTTAAGCTATTAAAAGCTAGCCCATTATGAAAAGTTTGTTTGTTTGTAATTAAGCACAAAGCTACACAAAGGGCTATCTGTGCTCTGTCCACTACGGGTATCGAAACCCGGATTCTAGCGTTGTAAGTCCGCAGACATACCGCTGTGCCACTAGGGGGCAATTATGAAAAGAGAGTTATCAGGTGACAATTTATTTTCAGTTAATCATATGAAATATCCGAAAAACAAATACGATCAAAAATCAAGTTGTCTCAATACAAAAGCTATAACATCATAGGTCTAAAGTTGTCAAACGTTAAATCACGATAGTACCAAAGCTCATACATCATGATACTAAAATGATCACAAATATATTACAATATTTGTAAAACCATTAAATGTTAGATTATCACGATAATAAAGCAATCAAATGTAAGACTGCGATCGTATTAAAGTTGACAAATGTTAGAACACAATGATGTTAAATCTATCATATCAGATCATTACAATAGTGAAGCCAGAACAGCATGACACTAAAGCTGTAAACTGACACATCATCTTGGTACTGACATTATGGATGTTATAAAGAACTACAAATGTATTTCAAGTCTTCTGAATAACTTTAGAATGCGTATTATCTTACTACAAAGACTTTAAGGCTGAAACGACATACAATTTTGTGTTAAATAACTGTTAACCAGAGAATAGAATAAATAACATATACACACCTAATGTTCGTGGATGCACACCAAGAAAGTTGGTTAGTTGATTTTGTCTGAAAATGTAGCCTTTTTATTACATTTAATTAAATTTTAAAACGTTATATCTTTTACTTATCTTGTCATATCTCTTCATATTTTGGATGTAATGCATGAAAGAAGATTGAATAGTCATGATAAACTCATTATATTAATTACTTGAACAGTTTGCATATTACGTCAAAGACCTTATATCGTTAAGACGTTTCACTCTTCCCGAAAAGTCTAATACTCTAACCGCAGCGCTTCAAGCGGCAGGTTTGATAAGAAGCAGCAGGTTGTGCTTGTATGGATATATAATTGGATTACTATTTATATGAACAAAGGCCAACAAAATGAATGAATTCATTACTAGTTTCGGTTTATGTGTTTAATAAACATACTAATTATCGACTGCAATAAGTTTCTTCGTTTTAAACGCATTCCACTTTCTCAGCAACGAGGAAAATTGTTTATTATGAGACAACATAATAGTTCATCTCTAACACAATACCACGTGCGTTATATACAGATACAGAGAATATAACTTTCATAGTGGTCTTCTCTGTTGTTTTATACCCAGAACAGTGTCCAAGCATAACTGCTTTTTCATGCTTGCGAGGAGTGTATAAAAAAACAAAAACAAAAACTAGCTAAATGTAGAGGAGAAAAACGTCTCAAATACGTTGTCACTTTAGCCACTCTCTACACAAAAGTCAGGTTGCACCACGCCCTAAAATAATTCAATTTTTTTAAATTCTGAAAAGGTAAGAAACGGGATTGTAAGATGTTGAAGTTAAAGCATTTGTCAAGCGTATTATAAACGGGAATTATCAGCTTTGTATAATGTTAAATGCTTTACTGTGTAGTTGATCCTGTATATCAACAATTTCTTCTTTGAAACACTTGTTTGTATTTTTCAGTTTTAATGATGATTTTAATGATTAACAAACATATTGATATGCATGCTTAGTTTACAAACTTCAGTAGTAATATTCAGTGTACTATGTAATGATACTTGAGGTGGTTTTTCATGTGTTTACTGCAATAGCTTTCACGCACCTGAATATAACACATCTTCCCGTATTTTGTTTAATTGTCATGATATCACAGGAATTCATGTTACGACTCACAAACTTCTTAAAACATTTACCATTAAATGTGGCCACTTGTTTGATCTAATACATATTGAATTGTGAACAGTCAACAAAATTTATATTATTTGACCCATCGATTTTATCTCATATTAAACAGAAGAAGAAAAAATCGTAATTGTGAGCTATCAACTGCCAATGATTTCATAAAATTTGGGGTTAGATAGGTGGCTTGGTAAGTGCTATCAAACCAGCCGCAAGATGGCACTTAGAGTGGGCCATCTTAATGATATAGGGCCTTTGGTTTCATTTCCAATTATAAATGTTGAGAGTAAAATACACACGTTTAATCGGTAATATTAAGTTGTACCAAAAAATGCCGTTCTTAAAAATATTCTGAAATTTAATATACGACAATAACATTTGACACACAACAAGGTGCATCGTCTTTCAACTGTCAAATATATCTATATATACATATTAAATTGAATTTGGCAAAGGCGATTGAACATTACAATAAACTAAGTGTTTCAAAGCGACATATGACATTATAAAACGCAAAGTGCCACATAAAGCCAAATTAAATGCAAAACAACAACCTATTAAGGTTTCTCAGAAGAAAACTTGGAAGAAGCTTAAAGCAAGCAGATGAATATATATATATTTTTTCTGCGCCAAAGAAAAATAAAGTGCAAAGCGAAAATATTGTAAGTAATTTAAGAGCATAAAGTAAAGCGAAAATAAGCATAAATATTTTGCAACATAAGTTAAAATAGGTGCAAGTGAAATAAGCTGATATAAGCTAAAAGAGATCTGTTAATCTTAAAGATTATTTTGCAACAGCATAAGCATTTCAAAAGCTCAATAGGTTTAAAGAGCGAACTAGAGCTTTAAGTGATGTGTTTTTACCTGGTAGTTGACGCTACTTCCGTTAGAAGTCGGGACTACTTGCATAGTAGAACCGTTTAGGCTTGGTGAGTCCTTGGAGTACTATTAAAAACGGTACGAGGTTGTAGCGATAAAGTAAGGAAAGTGTCAGCATGTCATAAACATACACTGTTGTTGCAAGAAAAATATATCGAAAGAACAATACTTTGAAGGTTAGAGCTCTTAAGCTTAGTGTCTTTGCGGTACATAGGTTGTACAGTACAATACTGTCCAAGTTTCTGAAGTAGTAAACATTAAACAATATGTTTGCTTTTCATCGTTACTTTTGCTCATTAATAACAACCTTAAAAAATATCCTAAATATCCACAACGTAGGTTTAAGCTGATACTTTTCTTTATAACAGCAGACACCAATTTCCCTTTGATCTAAATCGAAATGCATCCATTAAGATGTAAAAAGGACTATTAAAATTAGTTTCAAAATATTTTATTCGTTTTCGAAACATAAAAAAATCTAAATGGTATGATGGTGTTTCAAAGGGCGAATTATTAAAATAATGCAAACAAATGGTTTATTAAACATTGCATTTTTGACAAATTCTCTCTATTTCAAATGTATCTAATCAAAAGTAATTTAAACTGCTTCTATGATGTTTTGGTTGGCTATTTTCACCAGATAGAGAACTTTCGCTCGAAACATTGTGAGGAATTAACTTTTACGTGTACCGTAATACCTCTATGCGAAAACACTTTCTGGAAGTTTAGAAAAATGAATCAATCCGAAACAGGTCGTACGACTTTCAGATTTTAGAATACAACAAAATTCTTTTCAGTTTCTGGGTGAATAATTGTTTCCAGATACAATTACAAGACACAGTAAACAAGCCAGGAACTAAATTATAAAAGATACAAGATGGAGAAAAATACTTTGTAAATGCAGAGAAGTTTCAGTATCGATAATTTATACCTTTGAGGTACTTAAAAACTATATCCAGTTATTACGTTATATCTGCATACCTTTTAACTAAACCAAAATGTTTTTACAGTGAAAAACATTTGATATCTACCATTAACTAGGCTATTTCGCCAGATTGTTTTTCTAAATTATAATATCCCTGGTGGTAATAGTTTTAACTAACAATCGATTGAGAATTGCTTATGCAAAAGAGAAAAACCATCGCTAAAATACAAAACCACAAAATGACCAACCCATCAAATTGTTCATTTTTCTTCTTGTTGTTTCAGTCGAGATAACTCTACAACTCACTAACGTCAGTTTAAACCTAAATCCACACTGTGCGTTTCTTGGCAGTGCACAGTGACAACGCTTAGTCGTAATAAATTATAGAAGTTAAAAAAATCTAGTGTGAATAATGTTATCATTACTCTTTGAAGTTAGCTTTCTTACAGAAATTTGGCGTTCCTTTAGAAATCTTAAGTACAGGGTGAAACAAGAATTACCAGCCAATAATAGACGAACATTAGATGACTGTGACATGTCGACTACTCAATGCTTTGTACACGACACGTTCGGTGTCTTTATAGAGCCAACTCCCTATATTATGTATGAAGTGAAAGAGTTAAAAACTCAATACACATAATATTAAATTTTATTATACACATTCATAGAATACACTAACTTTCAGTCAGGGGAAAAAACATCACAAAATAAGTAATAAAAACATTTTGTAAATGTAAAATGATGTAGGAATAACAGTGCAAAAAAGAATGCAAACATGAATATAGGGATGATACAGCTATACATAGATCATCCCTACATTACTTTCAATATTAAAATCTAATGCTACACTGTAAAATGCATACTTGAATTTAATATTACTGCAGTTGAAAGTTATATATTTCTGACTATTGGTATGCAGCTTGTTTATCATAATATCATGGTCATGTCAGGGTAGGCATCAGTGTACTGTAACTAAGAGCCTAAGACTTAGGTACAAGAAAAATCAAATTGAGTCAAGAAATCTTTTTTTATTATCACAGACTACTACAGGCTCTCGCTACGAGGTCGGTCGAGTTGACCGACCTCGTATCCATTTTGTGCTCGTGCATTTTACAGTGTAACATTAAAGTTTAATATTGAAAGTCATGTAGGAATGATCTATGTATAGTTGTATCATCACTATATTCTTGTTTACATTCTTTTTGGCACTGCCATCCCAACAACATTTTGCATTTACAAAATGTTTTTATTACTTTTATTTTTGGAATTGTATTTGATGTCAATTGCAAGAGTAACGGACAATGTTTTTGACTAAGTAAAAAAATGTGTGGCAGATTGGCAATATGATTGGTAAACTCGATTAGTTAATTAAATTAGATAGGCGTATCTTATTGTTAGCCTTAATTATTTTATCTCTATTTTCAAATATTCTTCTTTTTAAAGATAATGCCTTTTAAGAGTCTGCGGGTACAATTCTGCTTTTACCCAGCTTCTGGTGAGAGTTAGTGAAACCTTACAATTCTTTTAATACACCGTAGTTTCTCTCCTAGTAAACAAATATTGTTCAGAACCACAGAATTGCTTAGAACTGCTGCTAATGTCAACTTGGAAAATATGCGTTGAGCCAGTGAGAAGATATCATTACTCTTACTTTCTGACATTTATGAAACTAGAATCTTCAGGTGAGAAGCAAGCAATGCCAAAATGACGGGAGTCTAACATATTACATAGCGAATTCGAGATCGGTATGTGAAATTTGAAAGAGCAAATTATTCTTTTAGTTCTCATTGAATTAAAATTTATAACGATTCTCTATTGTGTATGGTTGTAGTTTGTTGTGTAAAAAAATAACATCTTATCGCACATTTAACATTTATTTCTAATGTCGACAAAAACAGGTGGTTACTTTAGTTGCGTAAAAATTTTGGAATCCTATAAGGGACCCAAGTAATAATGTCACATAAAAATTTTGAAATCCCAGTAAAAATGTCGCGTAAAAATTTGGGAATCCTGTAAGGAACCCCAGTAAAAATTTTGGAATCCCAGTAAAAATGTCACCTGGGAAGAAACTCGTGAATGAAACTTTCTTTTCTAGTTAGATGAAAAACACATCTCAATATAGAAGTAATCCTACTTTAAACGTGACGTTTTGAATCCTGTTAAATAGAACAGTTAGTACGACATCATGAAAGAACTTGCCTTCTTCTCGTCAGGATCGCCGATGTAGGCAACTGTTGGGTGTTCGTGCTGAAAGATAATTAACAAAGTGACTTAGAATATAAAAAATACAAAAAATGAATATTTAATTGGTTGTCTTTTTTACAGAGAATCAGCAGGATTGTTATCATAGATGATGTTGAAAAAAAATACAAGATAAACTGAACAATGTGAAGTAGGTTTCTAAGGAAGGACTGGATTAGATAAGTGTGTATGAAAATTTAGTAGACTTGTTTGTTACGCTATATTTTCTAACCACAGACACAGCGTATACATTTTGAAAGAACGAGAATACAAACAAGTGTTTCAATCAACTACATAAACTAATTAAGACCTTAAAAACCATTCACTTTTCATTGATATTTTTCTTTAGAAGAAATACACCTATATCTAATCACCAGAAACGCCCACCGTTTTGTAACCGGGAAACAAACGTTACTAACATTTTCAGAGAATTCACTAACTGTTTTGCTGTGTAGATTTGGTTTTCATATGATATTCTAACTAAACAGAACTAATCTTAGTGTTGTTAAGGGACGATAACTCCAAACAAGAGAATGAAGTGTCAATAAGAATTGAAAAAGAGGTTTATTTGTAAACTAATCTTAGGCTGGATTACAAGGCTTGATTTGATTGTTTTAAATTATTACTGAATTTCTGTAACCTGACAAGTGGAATAGCTATGTTACAACAAATATTCAGTTATTAAATCAGCGATTTTGTTTCGATCACAAAAAAAAATTAAGAAATTGAAACATTTAGATACAATGATACATTTAGATTTAATGAACTCTAATTTAATCAGAGCTTCAACGCTAAATATTGTTTCTGCCCATGATATTGGACGTAATAAAATAACTATGACTGTAATGCTCATGATATGTTATATTGGACGTAATAAAATAAGCATGACTGTAATGCCCATGATATATTATATTGGACGTAATAAAATAAGCATGACTGTAATGCCCATGATATATTATATTGGACGTAATAAAATAAGCATGACTGTAATGCCCATGATATATTATATTGGACGTAATAAAATAAGTATGACTGTAATGCCCATGATATATTATATTGGACGTAATAAAATAAGCATGACTGTAATGCCCCTGATATATTATATTGGATGTAATAAAATGACTGTAAAATACAAAACTAAAACTAACCCTTATAAGTACTATACAAATACTACAGGGAGAATATCTTCATTTAAATTAACTATAAACTATTTACTAATTAGACATTATTAATTTTTAGTAACAATAATACCCAAATACACTTTTCATATTGATAAAATAATTGACTATTTTTAATTAAATGAAGAACTCTTTAGATATCACATTGAACTGTGTGCCTTCCACAAGTAATTCCTAAAAGTAAACGTGGACAGTGCTTTTCTCATGTTGTATTTTCACGCTCAAGTAAATCAAGTCTTATTTGAGACAAAATGTTGCATTTTGAAGGAATCCATATTTGGCATACATTACTTGTTTCACAAAAAAGCAGTCTACATTAAACCAATAGCTGAAAACGTTATTTAAGGCTTAGAAAGGAATCATCACAGAAAAAAGTACTCAAAAAAAAAGAAGAAAAAAAGTTGAAGATGTTTACCTTGATACCTGCTTTAGTATTACGAGTAGACTGGCGCCTCAAGGAAGCCTTACCGAACATGGTCACACAGAGATGTTTAAGTCCTCGTATAAAGTATAAGATAGACTTTGGACTGATTATGATATTGAACGGAGGTGGAAGAGTGGATCCTTCGTCGAAGTAACCCATCCACAGCTTGGAACGTGCGAACTTCCACTCTCTGTCTGCATGATCCTTAAGGTCAGGAATAACAAATATGTTTTTCAGTGATGTTTATTTTTTTTTTTACATTCGTTTACACAATAAATGTATATAACTCATACAAAATATTTGTTTATTCGTAATTTTCTTCGTTAAAAGTAAATATCCCAGTAATATGAAAAAATGATTTCATTTTCTGTGTGACTAACACATGTATTTAGACGATAAGGTACGTGTAAAAACAATACTGACTAGCGAAATAAGTTATTCGACAAAAAAACAAACTTCCATATGGTTATATTCTTGTTGAATTTTGACAAAAAATACTAACAGTATTTTCATTGTTCGTTGTGTTTAACAAAGGAGTACTCCCTCTAGAGCTTAGGAGGAGACTCCCACCCAAATCTCGATGTGTTAAAGTTTAAAATGAACAAATCCAACACCATTTGGAATAATCAAAAGACAGCTAAATATTGCGTAGACTATAATTCAAAGTTAACGTTTTTAGGTTTAAATCTATCAATATCACCTTAACAGTGTTCACTCAACGATTTGAAAATGTGGGAGGTATATTGCAACATTTTCTCCAATAACTACAACCAGCTTTATAGCTATGGTATAAATAAGGAAAGTAAAATAAGACTACTTGGAGTAGATTTACATTTTTACAGTATATTTACATTTTTACAGTAGATTTACATCTTTACATACCCCATTTTGTTCCACCAATTTCTCCCCCCCCCTAACAGAGGTGCCTACAATAAATTATTCTTCGTAAGCTCTTTCTGTAAGCATCATTACATCAATAATTCTCTTATCACGGTAACGAGTCTTTCGTATAATAGGCTTAACATATACTAAATAATGCATATCTTTTACCTCCCAGACTTAACACGAATGAATAACGATTTGTATATTGTAAAGCATAGATTCAAGAAAAGTAAATTGATAAAGAAACAGTGATAGATAGGCATTACATTCGATCTTTTCTTTGCACTCAATCACAAAGTTACTTCGAATAAATAACGTACATTTCGCGAGTGTAAGCTATTGAATAATTTAAATTAAATATAAATAAAAACTTGAAGAAGACAAAACTTGTTTAATAGCAATATACTGTTATACAAGACGTGTACAAATATTTTCATTTACTCAAGTATGAGCCTGCCGGTGTTATAATAGCTAAAATATATACCTGAAAGAAGTTATGTTTCACGTGCTTTAAAAAACATGCTCAGGACAGGAAACACTTGTTCTTTTCACTGCAGATCGAGCTAACCGTTTGGTAAGCACTCGTTATCAACCCCCCCCCCCGCCAAATAGAGAGCTCGTGAGACCAATTGTGTGAAGATTCTCATTCATCTAAGTTATTGAACATTTCAAAGCATAGATATCTGTGAAATTAACAAATTAAAAGTTACTAACGTATTAAATATCCAATCTAAAATTAACATTTCACTACTTCTAGCTGTGAAGATTACCAGCCGGTAGTAGTTTCAAATAACGAAGACATTTGTCACATTAACTGTTTCTAAGATTGTTGTTGTTTTCTTTGTGCATCGTTGCACAATGGGCTGTTTGCACTCTCTATCGTGGGAAAACGAGTCTCGGATTTTAGCGTTGTAAGTCCGTAAACTTACCGCTGACCAATCAGGGACGTTCCTAAGTGAAGGTCCACAAATCAAGTATTATAGCCAAATTCACAATTTCTAAAACAATACAATTTACATCAAATAAAGTAAAAATGTATGAAAGTACTGAGCAATTCCCTAATTTAACGTACAAAAATACTGGCTGTGAAAAACTCCAGGCTTCTCTGGTCATTTCGGAAATAATGAAAATGTCTGTCAAATTAAACTTTCTCACTACAACCAATGTTTTTGCAAGTTTCAGAACTTCCAAGATAAATAATAAAAATACTGAAAAATGTCCAATATGAAAGAATAACTTTAAGATGTATCACAAATGAACAGTTATCTCACTAAAAGAATCGGACAACCACCATTTCCGCCAAATGTCCAGTAATTAAAGATTTACAAGTTTGCTGATTTCGCGGTTGAAATTAGACCTAAAGATTCCCAAGACGTTGATAATATCTGAAACAGCTGGAAAAACTAGGTTCTAGAGATTTAAGGAAAAACTAATAGATATATGTTCATAACAAGATTCGAAAAAAGCAAGCGAGAATTTTTACAAGGTAATAATAATCAAAATTTCACGTGAAAAAGTATCTGCATATTTACAGTTTACTATGAAAAGAAAACTTCATATTTTTAATATTGTCTTCCTTCACATATCTAAATATTTCTCTAGATTATTCTATTCTTTCTTATGCACGTTGTAGGAATCACTTTTTACCGTAAGTTTATGTGAACGTTTTCGGGAGATACTTGAATCGCAGAGATTGGAAGAACATAAAAAGACGTATTTAACAAGCTAAGATAAGAAAGTTGTTGCTTTAAAGCATTCAGGAAACTACTTGTTCAAAGGGAATGGCTAAATATTTTTATAACACTTATTCATATATCGAATATATCGTATACTAAAGAAGAGCTGTTTTAGGAGGGAAAATATAGATTTTTTTTGTAGAATAAAAGGTACATCTTGAAAGCTATAAGTTTATGTTAGTTGTTCTATGTCTACTGAATTTATTCATTAGAATCTTTCAAATTGGGAAATGTAAGCGAGCTTGACATTTTCATAAGGAACGAATTCCATCAACTAAATGAGTTATTCAATTTCTCGGTGAAGAAGTCTCACAGCTAAATACCCGTAGACTAAAGTGTTTGGTAACAAAAGATTTAAAATTCCAAGGCTGGCAAATCATCACCCTTCTTCCTGCCTACTGACTTTCTTGAACGACTCAACGAAGATTGCTGGAAACGTTAAAATGTAGCATTACGAAAACAAAACTAACGGAACAAATATCAAGCATTAAAGTTATATGCAATTTCGTGTTAGTCCTTTCTAGTTACTGCTAATCCAAAGACATAATTTATTATAAAACTCACTGGACATTTTTGATACAAGCATAGAGAAAGTTTTGTGCATTCAAACTATATATAAATATAATTAGAGTTAATTTTGTAGAGAAGGGAAAAAAATCAAATAAATATGTAAATAAATAAATAAAAGAAAAAAAACCGAACAAATAAAAACGCCTCCACAAAACAAATATACAACACAGGGGCAGAAATAGTAGGATGGGTCATTATGTAATGTGCCCTGGTTTTTAGAGGTACTGACGGAAGTAAAACCCAAACTGCGTTTGGGGGGGGGGGTACATTGTCTGTCCGGTTAACCCCAATTTCGCCGGTCTCACATGCTTAACAAAGAGAAAAGGAGCAGATGTGGGTGCCCAAGTCCACAACATCTTACATTTTTACCACCAGCCAAAAATAGGAAGGTGGTTGCTCACAATAAGAATAAATAATAAGAAAGATAATAAAGTACTATACATCATTGGCGGAGACAGCAAAACAGTTCTTGAAGTTGGTATTCCAGCCCTCAATATGATGATTGGACATAAATATCAAGATGTTAAGGTACTACTTACTAAGCTCAACTTTTTGCTATTATTTTTAACCTGGTGTTGGATATTTGTTTATAATTGCAGTTTTATTTTTAACCTGGTGTTGGATATTTCTTTGTAACCCTGGTTATATTTTATCTGAGGTTTATATGCTGTGTAAAACTCACGCTATCTTTCCATTTGATGTAATCTGTTTAGAAATTTTTTAGCTTACTTAAATAATATATATATATAAATGAAATACAACAGACATTACTTACTTACCAAAAGACCTTCTACCAAAAAAAAAAAAAAAAAGGGTGAGCCGAAAATAATTGTGATTAAACTTCTGAACGAAAGCCAGTGCAGATAATTTGGTACTTGTTGTTAATGGGAAATAGACTGATTGTTAGAATTCAAAATGTGGTCACTGTGTACTGTGATTTCATTGGTTTGAAAGTAATCGAGTTTGATTGGTTTTAACGATGTCTTTGCCAGTAATACTTACTTTATCGCTAAAGTTCTCAGTGATTCATTTACTCTGTAAATCTTTTGGGTTAGAGTTTTTTCTTCTTCCTTTAATTATTCAAATACAATATATATTTACTAATTAATAAAGTTCAGTGATAATAATATTTGTTCAAACCATTCATAAGAAACATTGTCTTTAGATTCTACAATAATAATATTTTTCAAACATAATTCTATAATTTTGAATTATACTGAAGCATTAAGCACTGTCACCAACATTTTTCATACTGAAAAAGTTGTTGGTTTTCAATTATAAGTGAGACGAGCGTGAGTACTGTTGGTTTGCAGGTCCAATATTCGCGTCCCGTTAGCACAATAAAAAATATCGCGCTCTGTTCTTTGAGGTCATAGGTTCGTTATAATGGTGACGGAGAAAGTTCACTATTCATTGTTGTTGTCTTTTTTAGTGAAAAGCAACGCAATGATCTATGTACACTCTGTCAATAGGTGGAAATCGAACCCCCGTATTTTAGAATTGTAAGTCCTTAAAGTTACCGCTGACTCACCGGAGATCCCACTATTTGGTCTCACAAGAGTAGCCCAAGAATTGACTAGCTGTCTTCCCTCTACTCTATCAATTCAAAATTAGGGACATCCAGTGTAGATAACCCTTAAATAGTTTAGAGCGAATATCAGAAAAAAATACAAAAAAATTACAGGCTAATAGTTTTTTAAATTCTAAAGTCAAGACCTTCTGTCGTTAAATCATTGATTTGCATATTTTTAAATATAAAAGTAAAGTAATTTATTAATTTCATTTTCAGTATGTTGATAAGAAAACCACAAATTATATGATTTTTGGTTGGGTTCCAAAAATTGTTTTTTAAAACTTAATGTAAGTGATTTATTTTCAGATTTTGTAAGTTATATATAATTACGAAGGAGGAAGGAGGTAATGTTTTCATCCCTGTGTATTTGTCAGCAAGATTTCTTGAAACGGCTGAATGGATTTGGACGAAAGTTCATATACGTTTGGAATATGAACAAACTTAGAAGTGATTAGTTTTTGAAGGGTGAAGACCACAGCAAGGTCACGAAAAAAAATCTCTATCTGGGGACCGCTTTTTCACATTATTTTTACTCTATAATTCAGTCAAAAATGATCGGATTTTGATGAAACTTGGTGGACTTATGTAGAATATTATTCCTCATTATCCTGCCAAAAACGGTTGGTGTCCGTTGATAACGACGGACATACGGACACATTTTCGTATTTTTTGAGAGCCGAATATGATCAACGCTGCGTGGCGGCGGTATGCGCTTTACTGAGTGCCCTCTAGTTATGTGATGTAACAGCTAAAACAAATATTGCCTGTCCTAAACTTCATAAATAAACAAGGTTCATTATATCGAGTGAATCAAAAGTCGCGTACCACCATGATACTTCTAAGTCTCGTCCTTGCTCTCAAGTTATGTTTCAGTTACACCAACTGTTTTTTCTTTTGTTACTATAATTGGTTGGGATGTAACTAGCCTTGCATAATTATATGGAAGTAATCCTGCTGTTGCGTGTTGTGATATTAACGGTGCAACTTTTGAGCGGTTAGGGCACGAATTGGAGAAATCATGGTGGTGTGCGTGATTTTTGTCGCTCAATACCTGCTTTTTCAGTTACGGAGAAGTCAAGCATAAACAGATTTTTTGTTAATGTTCATGAGGTCTAGGTGTTTACAATCTATAATAATTTCTGAAAATTTTATTTAGATAGACAATAAAATGTGCATAGTTGTTGATTAAGAGACAATAAGTGACGCCAATTTTACTTAGATAGACAATAAAATGTGCATAGTTGTTGATTAAGAGACAATAAGTGACGCCAATTTTGCGAACTCTAAAGAAGTAGGTTGCGTAGCTAGACCAGTGACCACGAGGAGAAGCTATGGCGAACAAAAGGAATAACAGGGTCAATGACCCGGGGATCGTACCTCAATCACCTGGAAGGACTTGGTCATCATGGCTATTAACATGTTTATAAGGAGAATGATGGCAGTGACGTGATAGGCCATGAACAACCCTTGCCCCACCATCTCGACTTGCGCGTGGTCCTCGATGAGCTCGGTGCTGGCCGGGTAAGTAACGCCGAAAAGTGACCAGAAGAGAGTGCCGAACGTGTTCCCGGTCCTGAGCAGCGAGGGGAGAAACAACAGAACTTTGTTAATAAGTTATCCCCATCAATTAACATTTTTACTTTTCCAAAGCTGTCTTGTTCAAGTCCCTGCCCTGGAAACGAATAAGAGTGAGTTTACCACTTGATGCGATCAGTTTTGGAAGTTGTAAAAAAATCAAAATAACTGTTGGGCGCAAAACAGTGCTCAAGATAAAAGCAGAATTATCGCAGCTTCAAATGCGCATGCCTGGTTAATGAGACTGAACTTTACAAACTGTGTCTGATAGAAAGTACTGAACGTGTTAAACAATGAATCTGAACATCCAACTACTGTTCTGTATGACTTCCAACAGTGATCACAACAGGCACACTAGACGTCTTTACCTCTATATCTTGAAAGGAGCGACTCATCATTGCAATCAGCATGTTAATCATAACCGTCATAGCCATGATCATATAAGCTCCCAAGAGAGCTTGTCCCACCCACTTGGTAAAGGCTTGATCCTCTCTGGCTTTCAGGTCCTTGATAGGAATTACACCAAATAAAGACCACAACAACGTTGTGTAGCTGGAGTCTATGCTGTGATGGATAAAGATAACAAGTAAGGTTGGTTGTGAAATGGAATGGACACAGTTACATAATAAAGTATTAAACAAGTAAGTAATGACTACAACACCTACGCTGTCTTTCGATGTCGAACTTTACAAATAACCTTAGCACTTAATAATTATAACTACATAAAGAACTAGGAGTGAACCTAGAAATTTAGTTGTCATAAGTGCATAAATACCATTTCATCACATAACGAAATCGTACATCTTACATTTAAAAAAAATGTTCAAATCACATTTCTTCAAGATGAAACCATTTCTTTCTCCGGTGGAAATGGGTATTTGATGCTTCCAGAGAAATCCAATTTCCAATAATAAAATATTCTAATTGACAAAATCTTTGTTTTTTGTTTAATTCAGTGAAACTCATGAAATGTGTTACTTTTGTGTGAAAGCGATTTTGTGTAAAGGTTGCTCAAACAAAGCCGTGATATTACGAAATTAATATCCACGCATTAAACACTTTATAAGCGACATATAATTTACAAATTTCATACAATATTGATTTTTTTTAATCTCCAAGAGCTAGTACTATCTAGTCTTAATGGTGAACAGAGGAACTTAACCAGTTCTGAAAATGGTTTAGGGTTAAAAAACAAAATAGAACGACAGAATTATGACAAAAATTGTAGTTTAAATGAACAATGTTTAACTTAAACAATAACTTAGCTAATCTTAAAATAAATAATTTACTGCTGAAGTAATGACATAATATATTTACTTTTCTAATTAATATATTCGAAATATCTCATAAACGTGATGTCAATGATAAACTGAAGAACAAACAAACAGTTACCTAGTGATAAATCATACCATTTTTGTGAGAAACAAATAGTAATTTATGTATAACTACTACTGTCGACTGAATTTTTTTCGTAATAATAAATTCAACCACATTTCACTATTTATAATTTGTTTAATCTCCGTGAGACTATGAACGGTTGGTCACGAGTTAAGAGAGATGATTGAAAGCTTAATTTGATAATCAATATCTTTTCACTTGTAAATATTAACTTTCTATAATATAATTAAGGTATCACTAGACCTATATCCGTTTCACACTAAAACTAAAGATTTGTAGCCCTTAAACATTACAAGAAGCAGTTATCCCTAAAATAAATGACAACTTCATTAGTTAAGGTATATCTTAAATTATTTTCGAGCCAATATTACATTTTCTTCCTTTCAACTTAATCACAAACTCTCAATACGTCACCAGATGGTATCAGTGTATAAAGATGGATATACTAGTATATTTATCTCAAAATTAATCAGTTATACATGAGAAGTCTCGTTGATATGAACTCGGTGACACAACTCTCATTCCTGGTACTTAAAACGTAAGGTAAACCTATCTTTTATTACAGTCTGTTGACGGGCCAAGTAACATAGTGACATAAAAACATTTACCTCAACACTTATCTTATTTTAGCATAGTGGCGTAAAGAACAGTTATTTCAACACTTATCTTATTTTAGCATAGTGGCGTAAAGAACAGTTATCTCAACACTTATCTTATTTTGAGATCTCACAGTCGAGTGGTGGTAGTTTTAAATCGCAATTTCTTTTGAACTCGCTTGGATATCGGTAGGTGCCATCTACTCATAATACTTGATCGAAGTGTGTAATATTTTGAAGGGACGAGGAGTTTTTTTTATCGAAATAGTTACAAGGTTTATTGAAAGAGCCGAGTGGTTAGCGTGCTGGGCTGCGAATCCGAAGCTCCTAGGTTCGAGCCAGCCATATAGCGCTGAGAACTCTCCACAGTTTCTACTGTGAGCACATTATCAAACTGACAGTTAGTTCTACTAATCGCTAAGAGCAGCCGTGTAGGAGGCGGATGCTGCTGACTTGGTTTCACACCTTCTGTTCGACAGTTGTAAATGAAAGGACAGCTATACCTGAACTTGCGGTCTCTGACGTGATCGCTTCGTCCATGCATCACGTAGATGCTGTCAGGTTGAAAATACTAGTACCAATATTTCATATGATAATCCTCCCTCGGTGACTCAGCGGTAAGCTTCAAGGCTTATAACAATAAAATTTAGAGTTCAATCTGCACGGCGGACACATCGCAAACAGCCCTTTGTGTAAACAGACTTGCGGTAATAAATACAGTAATCTCAATTCATATGTTTTCTTTGACGGATAATTGAAACTCAGCACACATTTTCCACAACCAACCAACATGCTTGTAACTTAGTGGCACGAGGAAAAGTTTCTTATCGAATTTCGAAACCATTTGACAAAAACTTTGTGGGCTGGCAGCCTGGAGACAGAATTGTTGATGTAGAACACTAAACACAACACTTCATTTTTCCCCGTTGCCACACTATTACTTATCCTCATTCAGTGTTATATATTTCTAGAGCCACTAAACACAGCACTTCATTTTTTCCCTTTGCCCCAATATTACTTATCCTCATTCAGTATTATATATTTCTAGAACCACTAAATACAACACTTCATTTTTCCCCCTGTGCCCCAGTATTACTTATCCTCATTCAGTATTATATATTTCTAGAACCGCTAAACACAACACTTCATTTTTCCCCCTGTGCCCCAGTATTACTTATCCTCATTCAGTATTATATATTTCTAGAACCACTAAACACAGCACTTCATTTTTTGACCGTTGCCCCAGTATTACTTATCCTCATTCAGTGTTATATATTTCTAGAACCACTAAACACAACACTTCATTTTTTCCCCTGTGCCCCAGTATTACTTATCCTCATTCAGTATTATATATTTCTAGAACCACTAAACACGGCACTTCATTTTTTGACCGTTGCCCCAGTATTACTTATCCTCATTCAGTGTTATATATTTCTAGAACCATTAAACACAACACTTCATTTTTCCCCCTGTGCCCCAGTATTACATATCCTCATTCAGTGTTATATGTTTCTAGAACCACTAAACACAGCACTTCATTTTCCCCCCGTTGCCCCAATATTACTTATCCTCATTCAGTGTTATATATTTCTAGAATCACTGAGCACAGCACTTCATTTTTCCCCCGTTGCCCCAATATTACTTATCCTCATTCAGTGTTATATATTTCTAGAATCACTGAGCACACGTCTGTATCTGTGTTTGAAGAGTCATGCGTTTTTGATCTAACGAAAATAAAGTTTCATATTTTATTGTTAAGAGTAGCCAAACATTCTCAAGATGCATGCTCACCCGCATAATATTATCGAAGGGTCTAGTAATTTATGAGCTAGGTTGTTCATCTGAATTTTTGGACCAGCCCTGGTATATTGCAACGAAATTTTCATCGAGGCTCTTAACTGCGCATTTAACTGTATGAAAGACAGATTTAATCAGGTGAGATTTGTAATGCACTCTCGCGTGTAATCACTCTTTATAAAGGTTAAAACCAGTGAGATGAGAAATAACACTGGTAAAAATAAATAACTGAATATTGTCTATATCTTACCCTCTAGAGGGCTTTATGATTTGAGGCTGAAAAACGAATAACAGAAAAAGAGTTTGTAGAGATCACCAAGTATTATCATAGAAGAAAAACAAAACAAGTGAGAGATAAACTTGGGCTTTAAAGACAAAAAGGAATAACAGAAAATTAAATTAAAGAGAATTAAAAAAAAAGACAGCAGAGACTGAGTGAAAAACAAAGGTTTGGCCTGTTGAAGAACAAAAAACCTAAAAGATTCCAGAAAATACGTTTGTTGGTTTAAATGCAAAAATGTACAGTGGACTACCTGCACTGTGCCCACCACAGGGATCAAACCCAAATTTTGGTACTATAAGCCCTCACACTTAACGCTGAGTCACTGGAGATGGATATCAGAATACTGCAAAATGACAAAGGAATATTGTAAAAATTAAATCCTTTACTTGTTGCCAATTAATTCACCACTATAATCAAATGTACAGTTTTGTTCATTATTCAACAAAAACCCACAGTACCTTCTATTCTGCTACGAGTTATTATACTTTGAAAACCCAAAGGTTGGTTATATATTACCATCCATGTTGTCCAGTTAGTTCCAGCGAAGAAGTACTTTTTCGAAAAGAAAATACATAGCAGCATTTTTTTAACTTAAATTTCAAAACATTTGAACTAGAATGAGAAAACAAAGTAACAAAGAAGGAATAGAACATGATAGAGCTTAGAAGATGAACTTCCAAAGTTATCTTGTAGAATAATCACAATCAGTGTTCAGGTAGTCTAAGAGAAAGCGAAGGAGATAATAAAAGCTAATAAAGAAAGGAAGACAGGTAAAAAAGAATATAGAAAGTTAGCATAAACAGAGAAGGGAGAAAAGAAAGCGCGTGCAAGAAACACAGCAGAAAGAAACGCGGCTATTAAAAGTAACGAAGATAGAAAAAATTGAAAGTAAATCCAAACAAGTTCTTACATTATGGCCCAATGACGGAAATTTTTTAAAATGATAATTAACGTAGAGTAAGAGAAAGAGAATGACCGAGATATCAGAAAAGAAAAGAAAGTACAGGTTTAGTTTTAAACATAAAGTGCTGAAAAAAAGAAGTAACAGTAAAATCTGAAACACTGAACACTGCAGAAGAAAACTGATACATCCTGAAAAGGTAGAAATCGTGATTGATATAGACTAGAAATACCGACAGAGACGAGATTCTAGCCGCAGTGATAGTTATTGAAAGAGTCAGTAGGTACAGATAGTTATTGAAAGAGTCAGTAGGTACAGATAGTTACTGAAAGAGTCAGTAGGTACAGATAGTTACTGAAAGAGTTAGTGAGTGCAGATAGTTACTGAAAGAGTCAGTAGGTGCAGATAGTTACTGAAAGAGTCGGTAGATGTAGATAGTTACTAAAGAGTCAGTAGATGTAGATAGTTATTGAAATAGTTAGTAGGTACAGATAGTTACTGAAAGAGTCAGTAGGTGCAGATAGTTACTGAAAGAGTCAGTAGATGTAGATAGTTACTGAAAGAGTCAGTAGATGTAGATAGTTACTGAAAGAGTCAGTGGGTGAAGATAGTTACTGAAAGAGTCAGAGGGTGTAGATAGTTACTGAAAGAGTCAGTAGATGTAGATAGTTACTGAAAGAGTCAGTAGATGTAGATAGTTACTGAAAGAGTCAGTGGGTGAAGATAGTTACTGAAAGAGTCAGTGGGTGAAGATAGTTACTGAAAGAGTCAGTAGGTGCAGAAAGTTACTAAAAGGATCAGAGATTTAAGTTGTTATGTAAAAGAAAACAAATACTAATATAGGCAATGAATAAATACATCATATAAATTATCTAATACTCATTTTAAATATTGCCGTAAAAAGTTATCATTTTTATGATGAACATAAATAATTAATAATTATAAAGCTATTTCAATACTATGATCAAATACAATATGCTTAGAATATATTAGAATAACTACATTTTCCATTAGCTAGGCAATGCGTGATATTAAAGTGCATATAATTCTAGCTTTGTAGATGAGGAACATTATTTAACATAGGTAAAACAAAAACCGAATCACCAGTAAGAAATAAATCTCTCGAGTCTGGTTGTTTCAGTAACCGACTTTTCTCTTTTAATCATTGGACAGTATTATTTTTAAGAATTTGACAAACTTCTATACGCCATTTTCATTTATAAGAGCTTGTTTCATAATATTCGTAGCTTTACCTAAGTTTAGCTAAATCCTACAACAACTTCTAATCAGTAATGGCTAATAACGAGAAAAAAAAAAAAACGAGTTCACTCCGAAGTATGTGTATTTGTACAGGCCGAAAATCGATTAACTTCAATCAAGTCATAGAGTTCTTGTACTACTAGCCCTGATGAAGCAACAGTGGTAAAACCTTGGCTGAAATAATTTTTTTTATTAATATCTGGAGAGTTAAGGCCTTTTTTTTATAACTTTATTGGCAAAATATGCTAGATTACTTCGTTGAGAAAGTTAGAAATTTGAACTTACGTTATGAAGGCATCTGTATTGCGCTGACAATTAACAGTGACGTTCTCACCACCGATCACTTTAGTGTCACAAATTTCGCTGTCAGTATCATAGTACCAGTAGAGCTGATTCAGACCACAGGCGAAAGACGTCAGTACTAAAAAGAAGATGAAAAGAAACTTGGCGATGTCAATGATCATACATCCTAGAGAGATTTGTAGAGGTCCGAGATGAGGGTTAGTCTGGAACAGGTAGATAATCCTTGCGAAGCTAAAAACGTTAGCCATGGCAAACACGCCTTCAGCAATGAGAGTGGGATCATTGTTGGGCCAGCGAGCACGTTCCAGTATTCGAGGTCCATACTGTTCGCTTTGGATCAGGAAGAAGGACATTGCCCTGAGGGAGAAAGCGGTAAGGAAGAGAGATAGCATGATAAAGTCTAACCAGTTCCACCACTGTCGGACATAGGCCTTGATTCCTTCCTCCCACAGTTGTTTGCACTCCGCCCAAACCATCCCTAGAGTGTAAACAGAAACTGATAATTACAGGTTCATCAACGTTCTTCTTTACTATAGAAACTGACCATAAAGGTTGTGTTCATAACAAAATCTGAAAAAATTATCTGGAACACTACGTCGACGTAAATGTTGCTTTTTAAAAGAAAAAAATAAACAAACATATATCATTATATCCATAGCTGAGTTTTTGAGTGAATAAACAGGAAATACTGTAAAAACTGTGAATTAAACAATGGCTTGAAAGTGAAATTGGACCTGAATATTAAAGCAATAAAGCCATTTTATTTGCGGGTCGGTCATGCCAAGCGGTTAGCAGAACAGAAGATTCTAGAGTTGAGCTGCGATATGAAACACTTGGTTAAAAATTTATATTTTTTTTTAGCGGCTGAACTGTGGGTAAGCTAACCTGGTCTGATAAGATGCCATTAATTTTAAGAACTCCCCGTTAATGTTTTTACTGCGCATATTCTATGACTTATAAGACTAACACTGTTGTCAAGTGTATAGTATCATAAGCCACAACATGTTTTTGGTAAGAATTCCCGCTCGTTCAAACATTTAGATCGACGAATTGTTCGTTGTTAACAGCGTTGAGTAGAAAAAAACATCGTGAATAATATTGTCAAATTATCCCGAGTTAGTCAAGAACAATGTGTTTCTGTTATGAGTTAATAGTAACGACGATGATTGGCAATGGACAAGTTTTCGATTTGTTTTAGTCTCATACTGAACGTATAGCTTTGATTTTTATTAATTTTATCATTGTTTTATAGTGCTGATTTGATCGCTTATATACAATTAATATAACTTACAGTATTAGAACTACTGATTAACTTATATTATATATATATATATATATATATGCCAATATCAAATAAGAGGAAGGCGTTGTTCTTGACTAACTCTGGATAATTTGAAAATATTATTCACAAAATATGCAGAGTATAAACCTTATCTTTAGTGTTAAGTTGTAATGGATCAGCTATTACTACGTTTCCAAGCTGATGTAAGACTTTAATAGCCTCCTGTACGTCTAGCACCATAAAGAGAGTGAGACATTGGCGGAAGAGCAGTGTTAAAGCCGTGAAAGTGCTACCAACTTACTGAAATCATAATATAATAAAAATATACGATATTTCAAACCTGGTGGTGCTTTGATTATTTATATGTACATATTTTGTGTTTTCACAATTTAGTAAACAAGTGAATGTATAATTTAACATCATTAAATGTTATCCAGTCTATTTCGCATCGTGAAGGAGAGAATAAACTGTTTTTTAAATTCACTATTTTGAGTTTTGTAGAAGTTACAGGTTTTAGAACCATTGAAAGCATTCGCAATGTAACTTACTGCCTGAGTTACAATAACAAAAACAAAGAAAAACATGCTGATATTAATTGGTAAGTTAAACTCGTTGGAAAACTTTGTAAGAAATTTCAAAATAACAAATAATCCAAGGTTATTGAAAATCTCACTATCACATACAATGATGGTCCAATGTGGATTTCTCTCATATAGAACATATTTGTTTACTTATTTAATGTCAAACTTTAAAACTGTTTCCTCTTAATAACAATATCCAGAAAAAAGTGTCTTAATAATCTAGAATAATACTGTTAATGCAACGCTGTATTTACTGTTATAATTATACATGTAAATAAAAAGTTGGTAAAATTCTCAGCCCATTTCATCTATAATAACATGATTCATTTACGACTTTAGTAAAAATCTGATTAATTTTTACTTCATGTTAAAATGCATCATTAAATTCTCTAAGATGTTTTGAAGTTAAGTTGATAACTTCCATGTTTTACGAAGGTGTTACTATAAACTCGCAATATGCAAATGTAAGTACTCAAAATAATAAAAGTAAAATGAATGGTGTATTAGACTCCAAACTATTTCGGATATTCGTGCAAAGCTACACAAGAGTTATCTGCATTAGTCGTCCCTAATCTTGAACTGATAGACCTGAAGGAAGGTACAGTATTCATCACCTACTTTCGGGCTACTGTAATCGAATAATTAGATTCAATTACCACTCTTATAACGCACTCATGGCCCCTAAAGAGCGAAGTGCGATTTTGTAGCAACGGGACGCGAACAATGGACCCACGGATTTACACTCGAACATTCTAACCAGTAAGATATCCCCAGACCAACTGTAAATTTAAACTGTTTGAACTCTCAGCCAAATTTACTTGTTTCCAGTAATTTTTGTGGGGAATCGGCGGTTGCTGCTGACTGGCTACCCTTCTAATTGTCAGTAATTCAAAATTATGGACGGCTGTAACCTAAAACCAAGTAGTCTTTGACCTGACAATTGAATCTATGTTTGCATAAAATGGCGTTCAAATTGAAAATTTGGTTTGGTTTTGATTGTTGTTAAGCGCAATGCTACACAATGGGCCATCTGTGTTCTAGTCACCACGGGTATCGAAACCAAATTTTAGTGTCGTAAGCCTGCTGACTTACCGCTGAGCCAATGAGGGGTCAGGTTGAAAATACCAAGAAATACCAATATTATTATGTTAACTAAGCGATAAAGTAATATAATTTTAGAAAGTAGAAACAGATTCATTATATTGTTTAGGATGTTATGAAGATGCTAACAGCCATTTTCGAAAAAAAAGAAAAGAAATTATAAATCAAGTTCTTAAACAGCCTGCAAACCTCCAAATGTGTTCGAAACATTAAGTGGTTCTTTGTTGAGTGAAATCCAATAACAACTATGATATAGTTGAAACTACTCGCTAGCAATGTTTGGCCACCTCAGAAACACACATCAGGATGTATCGTTAATTGTGTAAAGATAATTGTCATCGTATGGGTATTTATACCAATGTGAAAATATTCCAGGTTTCACCCAAGTGTTCCGGTTTTTTATACACAAAGAGATTATACAAGTGATGGCCTTGGAAGTTGAACGATATTAAGTGACTACGACTATGAAATATTTTAGACCAGTGTTTCTCAACCATTCAAAGATACTTATAGTTCAGGCAAAGTCGTCCTTAATTTTGAACTACAGACCAGAGGGAAGGCAATTGGTCGTCAGCAATAACCGTCTGAAGCGGTTACTCTTAACCGTAGAGCGGAATTGACTTCTAGTCTAACGCACCAACAGCTAAAAGTGTGAAGTGTTTTGGTCGCACTCGAACACGAAACTTTCGGATCCCCCAGTCCAATTTTACAGAGAGGGCTGTGATCGGCGAGAAAAATTATCTGGTGGTGAACAAGCAAAATTTATACTAAGGTTGAAAATTTTTATATCAATATTTATATTTAATAATAAGTTAATATCATAAAATGTAAAAGACCCGTCACCTTACCTGTGACCCAAAAGAAAACCAACCACTCGATCAAGGAGGGAGGAGGTCCACGAATATTCTGCTTTGACCGCTCTGACCCCTCCAGACGTGTGGAAGCTAAAACCAGCAGTAAAAGAAAAAATCCAAACGAGGCACTGGAAAAGAAAAGACGTTCGTTAGACTCGATACACAAGCAAACGTGACCATTTCTTCAAGATGATTTACCACATAAACCAGCGTTTCTCGAACTTTTGTCAACAACTCTTCCCCTCTTAATAAATATGGTTTCTTGCGCGCTCCCTCTTTGTTAAATGAGCAAAAGAGCGAGATAACTGACGAGATATAATACAAGGATACACATTAAAATATTATGTGTGTTGTAGTAGTTACTTAATATTTTTATTAATACAGATATATTACAACGCTTAATTTTGCATTATAGCACTATTGACTATATGAAATCGCTCGCGCCTCCCCAAGAGATCCTTTGCGCCCCCACCCCACCCCACCCCTGGAGGCTGCGCCCAATACTTTGGGAAATGCTGACGTAAACGAAAAAAAAAGTAACCAAAGAATCCAATTTCCTTGCGCTTTATAATACAGATAACTAAACAGTTTTTATCACTCAAGTATTTACATTTTTTATATTATCTTGAAAAAAAAGACCTAAAAATGAAACACAAACCTGAAAGAAAAAAAAAACGTGTATGGCGTATGTCACGACACTTTAAGTATAATATTAGTCACTAAACCATAGGATTGTATGGGCTATTGTTGAACTTATGATTATAAGATAAATTCTTTTGGACTATTTAGACTTACAAACAATATTTTTGCTCGTATTATAATGTGCAATCATGCTTATTGATCCACACATCTTTTGTTATCATTCATTGACAGGTCAGAAATGTTATAAATGATTTGATATCTCATAAATCACTGATATAAATGGTTATATGTTGTAAGTCCATCATAAACTTTGGTGTTAAGTGAAAGGTCCTGTCGATAGCACCATGCAAGTTGTTCAAATGAAATTCTATTACGTGTTCTTCCTACTGGAAACCTTTACATGGCTAGTAAATAAAAAAGTCAGTCTTATTGCGATGGAATATTACACAAACTAACAATAAAGGGATTTTATATTTTTATGTCGATAATATACGGACAAGATGTTACATATGTATGCATGCCTTATAGTTGAAAACCAGAGATGTTGAATAATTTTTGATTTGTAAATCCAATAAGCAATGGCGTAAGTATGCTCCCACAATTGCGGGGACTGATGGAGGGGCGAAGAGCCCGACAACGGTAAAGACATTTAATTTGTTTGAACTAAAGAGTGGTTGCACTATTCTATTAAGTTAAAAATATCAATCAGCCGGAATCGTAACTACAATTATAGGGAAATAAATGAGGTGGCCCAATTAATTTTTATGCGGAGGACCTCATATTTTGTAGTGACGCCACTGCAGTAAGGTATTTGTTGTAAAAAAAAAAACCTTTAAAAGTTACAATATTTCTGTTACTATCATTAAAGAGGTTTATTTTTTTCTCTAATCCAAGTAATATGAATATTACAAGGTTAAAACCTCCATCATTTAATTAGTTGGACTTCTTGAACTTCAACCTTTAACTTTTAATGAATTTGAATTAGCTTCACATTTACTAATTATGCTCGTTTTTTTTTTGCTTGCTTTTCACCAAACTATTTTATGCATCGAAGGGGAAACACTGTTATCGAAATGGTTATTTTATACATATATCATATCTGATTATCTTGCCTTTCAATCTATTTAACTGCTAAAAATTCGCTAAAGAAAAATGCTAATAACTTGTTATGTTTATTTATTTGTAAATTTCATTTCCTCATTAAAACGTGAAATGTAGTGATGATGTAGCGGCTTAAGCTATTATCAAGGATGATGTAGCGGCTTAAGCTATTATCAAGGATGATGTAGCGGCCTAAGCTATTATCAAGGATGATGTAGCGGATTAAGCTATTATCAAGGATGATGTAGCGGCTTAAGCTATTATCAAGGATGATGTAGCGGCTTAAGCTATTATCAAGGATGATGTAGCGGCTTAAGCTATTAGTTCATGCACTTTTCTGTTGCAGCAGTCTAGATTTGCAGAAATTATAGCTCATCAGTACTGCTTAGCAAAACTAATAACACAGGCCTGCGAATTTAAACTTCATAAAAGTTGTTTGGTTTTAATAATGGATATTCTATAATTCAGCTACGCAGATTTCGAAAATAATATTAATTTTTTCTATCACGTAAGGATTTTTTTTATAAATCGGGAAGAAAAAACTTTTACTCAAATAAGAC
>NW_013667309.1:151196-163914 GCF_000517525.1 Limulus polyphemus | reverse complement strand
GTTGTGGTCTTTCTTTTATATATTGCGTTATGAAGTTTTGTGAAAGATCTGTACGTGATGGAGAAAAATGGATATAATTATTAGATTCAGCGTACAGGAATTACTGTAGAACATGTAAACATTTCTAGACAATAAAACTATAGTAGACCTGTGTTTTTGATCATAAACAGAGAAATAAAAGCTGAAATAATAATTATTATTAATTTTCTATCAGAACAAACTGCGTACTTAGAACTAAATTAAAAATTAACTTGGTTATCAGTATATCAAGTACACGTTTCTTACGTGTCTACTTATAAAGATTAGAATGCACTGTCTTATCAATCGGGTACCCTCGCTGTTAACGATATTTTCGGCCGTAATCTCTATAGTATATCATGAAGTCTGGCGAGTTTAGGATATTTAGGTTAGTCCCAGATGAGCATATCAAGCTATCATTGCAAAAAATGTCACAATAAAATAATAGTAATAAACAACAAACTAGTATTAAATGTAATAACATTCGATGCACTAAATAGTGTGGTGTGTTGAGGATTTCTGACAAAGCAGAGAAGTCCGGGCTCGCAAAAACAGGTGATTCGAGGATACCGTATGTGAGTGTGTTTCTCGACGGGTGTGATGGTTAGGACACAAAAAATTATACAGAAGACAAATGTCACACAGAATACAAGTGTCTATTACACAGTTGAAGGAAACACCACAAATAACAACAGGGCAAATGATCATGTAGCTGTAAAAGAAAAAGAACAGTATGGTTAGCCCGAGAATCGAAGATTTTCTTGAACCGAAAGCTTGTGTGTGTTTTTTCCCTTCCCTCTGTAGCCTAGACTAGCATACACCTTTGTCTTACCCTAATAGAGAATGTCTCCAAGTTACCAACTCTAACACTGAAAAATAAAGCAATTAATGCCAAATTCGCAATATAAACTGATTGTTTGATCACAGGCGAACTTACACTCTTACTGAATAAACAACATAAATTTATGAGCAATTCCGCCTGCCCATACAAATAAAAGTAGAAGTACACTCTACAGCCACTGGAGAACTTGTAACGTTCTCAAAAAGTAAAACTATACAAAAATAATACATTGACCTTGTTACCACAGAGTTAGGCCAAAACTTTAAGAGCACTAGTCTAACTGAACTCTCTCTTTGAATAACTTAAGGAAACTTAGTAACAGTAAACTATGTTTGCAAAACTGACAAACATGAATTAGAATTTTCCTAAACTTCTAAGGCAAATTCTTCTTAAAGTCTCTCGAAAATCTGTGAAAATTATCTGAAAAGTCTGTGGAAAGTATAGGTAACAATCTAACAGAAATCTGGTAAAGTCTGATGAAAGTCTATGGAAAAATCTGCTGTTTTAGGTATGGTAATAAACTTTTAAGTTTCTGACATAAGAAAACAGTGATTGGTGCTTATCAGATACGTCGGCCAACGAGCAGTGAAGATCATTGACGAGTTCGCCGATAAGAATAACTTATGGGGCTAATTAAAAAGCACGTAGTTATTTCTGCAAGAGAATCAGACAAGAAAACGCCTAATTTACACTTGACCCAATTAGCCCAAATTTGCCCAAAATAAATTTGTTGTGAACCTAATTTTTAAACTAAAAGGAGTAGAAAACATGTAGCACAGTTCGGTACTACAACGGTATAACCAATATTGTTAATGAAAGTAACAACAAATAGATAATGTAATATTTCTTATCGAGGGAACACGGAAACTCTAGCTGTCTGCTCGAGCTACTGTTGTAGTAGAAAATTGTTTCGAAAGCGTAAACTTAATATAACATGCTCGTTCTTCCTCCACATTACATATTTTGACCAAAGAAAACCCATTAAGTCACTCTTATGAAGGAGTGACATCTGTATTAGACACATGTTACCAATTAAACTATTTCGAATTTCTAGAAGTAATTTTTCCATAGTAATACCAAAACGGTTTTTATGAAGATGCAAAAATATATAAAAAGTACCTAAACTGTCCATTAAAATGTACTAATGTTAAATGTAATACAATGGAAAAACATGCTAAATATAATACGTGGTGCGTCTAACAAACTTAACTACTCTTACTTTAAGTTAAAATAACAAACACAAAAAGTAGTAAATTACATTAAATCTTCTGTAAAAATCGAAAAGGAAATATGTTAAGCCTCTTGAAAATAGAGAGTTCAATAAAAATAACAGTATTCAGAAAGGAAAGATACCATGTTCAGAATGTGGCAGAGACAGTAATCATCAAATGATAATGTAACTAAACAAGTAATGTAGTGTCATGTTATATATATAGCTATTATTGTAACTATATATAATAGTAACGTAAACCAACTTGAGTTCAAATTAATGGTAATCATTACACTAAAGCTGTTCCCTATTCTTCTAAACAATATTCCGAAGAATTAAAGTGTAGTCGCGAAAAATTTTAAAAGGTCATAAATATCCCATAAAATTGAACGAATTTCGTGTTTAAAATACACAATAAGAAACCTCGATTATGAAAATGAGAGTGAGTAATGATGAGCTAATTTTATTGTATCTAATAAGCTGACAGTAATGAGCATTGCCACATCGCTCGTTTGAAATATTCCTACTAAGGAGTGAAAAAGTCAGAACTTCGAATTTGAAAGTGTCCATTTTTATCTAAAACCTTAAACTTGAATGTTCCGTTAATGACGCTGATACCTCAATCCAAATATTGTATTTTGTGTTAGTGGAAGAGCTTTTTCCTAGAGTGAACTGTGGTGGATAAATTTGTTCGACTGTGTCTGGAAAACCTGGATAACTTGGCATTATAATTTCATCTATTTATCTGCAAGCACGACTCATGTTTAAGGCTTTACTATAGCTTTCCTTAGTGAAGTTTATAATGTATGAAAATTCTATTCCAAATAAATACAGGTCTACAACTTGCGGACTGAAGTTGTCTCCCTTTGGAATTCCCCGTGTGTGTTGGAAGACATGTTGGCCAAAATGCACAACCGTATTAAGTAAAAAAGACATGGTCTGTAAGAATTCATTTAATATAAAACTGGTAATTTAGTGAATGGCATTATCATAGAAAGTTCTGTGTTTATTAGTATTGTACCCCAATTATTAAATGACTCATTGTAACTTTATCAATTAGAAGGCTAGTGTAAATATTACTGAAATCAAACGTTTATATTGTTTTAGCGTCAAAGCCTTTAATTGTTTTTATAATCAATGCAATTACAGATGATACACAATGAATGGATTAATACAGGTTCTGTTTTGGATAATAAAACAATATTTCTTTACACGTTCTTTAATTTATTTCAGACCATTATCTATCAGAATTAACAATTCCTCAATGTTAGCGATTTTCGCCCCTGCAATAAAACTGTATTTATATGGTACTTTATGTAATTTGGAAATCCAAAATAATTTAGGTATAACTTTATTTGATTCAACCAAATGTACACCAAAATATGATACAACTGAAGTGTGATACTTTCCGTATCGGTTTTCAAGTGTTTACAAAGTTTCTTATCTGAAGGTTTAAATGACTAAAATTAACTTTAGTTCTTTATGTTAAATTATAATACAAACCTTTTTCTAAATGAAAACAAAGTTGTTAGCTGTTTGTCTGCGGGTGTGGTGATAAATCTACCATGTGAATAATCTAAATGTTGTTAGCTGTTTGTTTGCGGGTGTGGTGATATATCTACCATTTGAATAATCTAAATGTTGTTAGCTCTTTGTCTGCGGGTTGTGGAACAACATTTAGATTATTCACATGGTAGATTTATCAAGCTGTTTGTCTGCGGGTGTGGTGATATATCTACCATGTGAATAATCTAAATGTTGTTAGCTGTTTGTCTGCGGGTGTGGTGATAAATCTACCATGTGAATAATCTAAATGCTCAATAATTTTTCTCTTACCCATAATATGTTCATTATTGTGAATAGTGAATTTCTTTAAGTACGCTGTGCGTTTATTGGTTATGCTTTAACTATATTTACATAGTTTCCAAATCAAATGATCTTTCTTACTGTATGATTCACTTAGTGATTACTCTTATGGTGTGTATCCAATTAATATTTGAACATTCACGGAATTTGGGACCTTTACTCGTTAGTAGTCGTAAATATTCATTACTCACAATATCAGGGTTACTGGTGAACACGTGGTTGATGGGAGAATAAATGTAAGTGGATGAATTACATGCGCATTTAGAGGATAAAAAGTTATCTAACACTGTTGTTACTGCTAATGGTTCTCTTGCAAGAACAGCTAATAGTGTTAGGTAAAAATGCGGTATGGAAGGGACTCTGAATATTGATTCTAACTTAATTAGTTCTATACTTTTGTCGATAAATGTAACTATAAGGTAAAACGTGCTGGTTGAAGTTACCTCCCATTGGAATTACCTATAGCTGTTGGAAGGCATGCTGGCCAAAATTATCAAGTTAAAACACATTCGATTCTAATTTTATTAGTTATATACTCCTGTCAATCAATGAAACTATAGGGTAAACCTTTTCCTTATGTTCATTAGTTGTTGTTGTTGTGTTAGGTTTAACTGATGAACAGTAGCAAATAATAGCTAGTTTACATTGCCATCAAACTTTATGACACATGTATTTATGATTGATTGAACAAAAGTAAGTTTATTAATTGATAACATATTAACCTCTGGGACGTTTTGTTTGATAAACTTCCAAGAAGTTTTGTAATAAACTATCCTATACTTTAGTCCCATTTTGTTCTGTGTTTGCGTCCATGACTACGTGGCCGACGTGTAAGTGAATGAGAAAAATATGGATTATTAAAAAAACTGGCAACCTTGAGAAACATTACCCTCTCTTTTAATTCGGTCGTTATTATTGTTGTAAAAACTTTAAAAGTTACAATCTTTAGATAACTTTCATTAAAGTTGTAGTTTATTTTAATAGTGAACACAGTAGAAAGATTTTCACCAGCGATATTCTTATCTTATACACTTCATGCATACTCCGACCAGAGAATCCCTTACATGTTACATTCCACGTATCTTCAAACTAGAAAATCCCTTACTATCATACTTCACATATCTTAAAATCAGAAAAATCCTTCAATTTTTGAAATTACAATATCTTCAACCAGAGAATGCTTCAATTCTTTAACATTTCACGTACATTCAAACCATAAGATTCCCTACTTTACCATTCCACGTATCTTCAAACCAGAGAATCCATTCCTTACACACTTCCCTTATCTTTAAACCAGAAAATCATTCCAATTTTTAAAATTTCACTATCTTCAAACAAGAGAATTCCGTACTTTCACATTCCATGTATTTTGAAACCAGATAATCCCTTACTTTCAAACTACACGTATCTTCAAATCAGAGAATCCTTCGATTTTTACATTCCATATCTTCAAACCGCGTGATTCAAAACCAGATAATCCCTTACTTTCAAGCTACACGTATCTTCAAATCAGAGAATCTTTCGATTTCTACATTCCATATCTTCAAACCGCGTGATTCAAAACCAGATAATCCCTTACTTTCAAACTACACGTATCTTCAAATCAGAGAATCCTTCGATTTTTACATTCCATATCTTCAAACCGCGTGATTCAAAACCAGATAATCCCTTACTTTCAAACTACACGTATCTTCAAATCAGAGAATCCTTCGATTTTTACATTCCATATCTTCAAACCGCGTGATTCAAAACCAGAAAATCCCTTACTTTCAAGCTACACGTATCTTCAAATCAGAGAATCTTTCGATTTTTACATTCCATATCTTCAAACCGCGTGATTCAAAACCATATAATCCATCGCTCCCATAGTTTACTTATTCAAACCAAACAACCCTTTGCTTTTTACGTGCCATTTATATATTCAGATCAAAGAATCCTTTACATTTTACACTATACCTTTCTTCAATCATATTTTCATATTTAACCTATATCCAAACTAGAGAATCCCTCTTTTTACACTCCACGTATATTCAAACCACGGGATCCCTTATTATTTACACTCCGCCTATCTCAAAATCCTAAACAAAAATATTACATTTTACAAATCTTTAAGCAACATAAATCTTTTTTTTTTTAAATTCATGTATCTGCAAACCAGAGAAACACTCCATTTTTATATTCTGCAAATTTTTAAACTCGATAAAACCATATTATTTTACGTTTCACATATTTTCAAATAAGATAATCTTTACTATACGTATATTCTATTCATCTGTAAACCAGACAAATTCAGGGTGTTTTCAATACATTAGAAGTTAACTCGGATTGGTAATGGTACTTGGTATTTTCAACCTGAAAAGTATCTTATGCGACACAAGGGCTAAACGGCCAGATCAGAGATCCCTTGCACGATTAAGGCATAAATATCATTAATTTAAAACTACTGTCCAAAGTGAGAGCAACCAGTCAGCGTCATCCGCCGTCCACATGATTACTATTAACCGAATAGCGGAATCGATTATCATGACTATTATTATTATTTTAAAATTTCTGAGCGTATTCGGTAGAATATTGCAGTTAGAACTTTGGACATTTCGATCAGCAGGCCAACACGCTATCGATTAGGTAATGCTTCTTCTCCGAATTTGTTATTATCAACTCCTTTTGATATAAACAGCTGATAACTACTATTTTAAAAATATAAATAAATATCACGTGGCTATTTTATAAATATAATTTGTGCGTCTACCTGATGTTTGAAAAATAAGTCTAATTCCAGATTTTATTCAACTCAATCAGGACACACGATAGGCTGGGCCTCGCGTTTTTAGAAGCTTCTCACATTAGTGAGTAAAATGTGATTTATAATGAAATTGTATTAGATTTTATCTCTCACAAAATTGCAACAAAATATGAGATGTTTAATCCACTAGAGTGAGATGCATCTAAGTTGGGCCATATTTGTAAAAAAAAGTAAAATTGTACCCCATAAAACAACAAAAAACACGTACCTGTGATAGATAAATTTCATGAAGGGTGATCGGACGACACGACCTAGTTTGGACATAGGAAACGTCAAGTAATAGAGCGCTATCAGGGGCATACAGGTAATCAATCCAAAACACATAAAAATCTTCATCACACCATTCCACCGTCGCCAAACAGGTAAACCCTCGTACCAGATGGATGTTAGCAGTTGTTGACAGTTAGGGTGCGCTATAAACTGGTAATTTTGAGAAAAACTAATAAATAAATAAACTAACTAATAAAATATATATAATTTTGATAATGCATTTTAAAGTTTTACTAACTACTAGTGACCAAAGATATTCACATCTTCTGTCGTTTCATGTTGTCTATTTGTTTGTTGTTAAGCATAAAGTTACACAATGGGCTAGATCTGCTGTGCCCATCTATGGTATAGAAACCCGAAGTTTAGCGTTATAAGCCCTCAGTTTTACCGGTGACCACCAGGAGGCTTCATTCTGTCATCTTCGTTTTAAAAAGTATGGTATAAGTTATTATACTTTTGTCTTTTCTCTCCTGTATTAAGAAAACGATTTTAGCCTATTAAAAATAAAGACTGGATTGTTTTAAAAACTTAAGTGTTAAAATAATAGTTCAGATTTTAAAACCAACTTTAAGATAATAGTTTGTTACAATGTAGAAGAATTTGTATTGTTTTCTTACATTTTCACGTTACTTTATCAGGTATTTTATTGCGATAATAATATAATTGTGTATAAATTTAACAAACTGATAAAGAAAATCTTATTGTCACTCAATACATTAATGTTATGTCATATCTATTCTTTTCGTTCCTAAACTTATTTGGTGTTTAACAGCATAACATATCACACGCTTCTATTAAGTTAGTTTACCGTTTAACATCTCTTGAACATATCGACCACCTTAGTAACAACCCAAAATGTCACAAAATCATATTAACATAGCCTACTGTTTGAAATCTCCTGTATGTCAATAATCTGATTAACAATTACAGGCATTTTCCTCTTCACAAACCTACCTGCTTTTGTTCATATTTTAGTGCTAACTTTAGACGAGCTAAGGTAAGTTTGTCTGAGTTTTCTTCGTCCTCGTCGTCTTCGGAGTCCGAGTCAGACTGCTTATTCAAAACGGCGATAACTTCCTCCGTGCTCCTACAGAGGTCTAGGAGATCGCAGGAGTAGCACTTACATTGATTACTCAGCTCCAGGTAAATTTCTTTAAACTCGTTCTCACGCATAGCCAAGTGTTCCAACTCCCAGGAAAGCTAAGGAGTAGGAGAGAGAAGAACGTTGATAAAAACATCGCAGTGAAATGAAAATAGTATAATATATTCTAAATATATTCACGTGGGTGAACAAGGGGAACTTTGGCAAATCAGGGCTTCTGGAAAAGTGCATACTACTCTGTTTAATTTTCAATACAAATTAATTAGTTGTTAATACTAATATCATAGTTTAATGCTACAAACCTTTAATTATGTTTTAACTTCCATTACAACAACGGAAGTGTCGAGATAATAATATTAACATTATCAGCAAGGGCGGAGGAAAGAGGCATTTTAATCTTTCCAAAAATTCCCACTAAAAGTATGGAAGAGGAACTAAGAATGTGAAGTCTTCATTACTAATTACCTTATATGTGTTTATTGCGAAAACACTGTATAGTATAAATTTAACTAAACTGTCTTCAATCTTTTCTTACAGTTTTGTTTTATTCTAGAGTAATTACGTCATAACATTACACTTAAGCCTATATAATTAATATTTTTTTTACTTTATTTAACCAAGTTCCTGGAATATTGTTGCATATAACTGAAGCAGCTGTTTTACAGAAAATACGCTGAATTTTTAAAATAACAGACTAGCACATACAGGACGAAATATGATAAAGAAATAAACGCCACTTTTTTTTAGACTAGTGCAACGTACTATCAAGAAATCAGCAGATTTAGAAAAGCTTGTGATTATCCAAGCGTAATGTGCATTTGTCATTTCTTTGAAAATATTTGGTATTTTCAACCTGAACGGCACCTCACGCGACACACGGGCTAAATGCCCAAGTCAGAGACCCCAAGGTTCATACATAGCCGTCCCTAATTATAACTACTGACCACAGGGAGGGTAACCAGTATAGCACCCGTCACCTATTTGGCTACTGTGATCAGCGGCACATCACGGGCTCTAATTCTGGGCCATCCGATCCGCAGATCAGCACTTTAACCATTAAGTGCCGTCCGGCCTATTTCTTTTTTTTTTTTTAATTGTAAAAACAATGCAATAGGCTATTAAAATTACTGTTTCAACTAAGAATTTAGGGTTTTGGCACCAAACTGGTCTTATTAGATCTGTTACTGTACCAAAGGCTTCGTCGGAAACGACCAGAAACAACAATAACTTGATAGGTAAATACCTGAAACAACAACAAATTGAAATGCAACTACCTGAAACAACAACAAATTGAAATTTAGCTACCCGAAACAACAACTGAAACTTAACTACCTGAAATATAACAAATTTAACTATAACTACCTGAGATATAACAAATTTAGCTATAACTACCTGAAACAACAACAAATGGATATGTTATATTTAAACCGATATGTGACAAAGTCTGTGTGTGCTTGTTCCGCTTATGACTGGCGAACCGCTGTACTGATTGCCATCCCACCTGGCATATTCCCTTAGAACATCCCATGGAGTGACATAGAGGGATCGGAGTTTAGATCTAACACTCTTTGTCACCCCAGGGGCTGTGACGTATTTCCGCACAGGCTGACAAAGCCTAGGGCGGCATCGTTAAACAAAAACAACAACAACAAAAAAAAAAAAAAAACGCGGAAGTGAACAAAAATCTGTGGCAAACACAACACTAATAAGCAGTTGTTAAAAATAAGATTCGCGCAGTTATCGACCCCGTTGTTCTAAACAATTTTATAGCTCTCGGTTGAGACGATGTCCAGTCCAAGGAGTGGGTCACTTCCGAATGGGCCAAGGGGTGGGAAAACTTTAATACGTCATTGCTCCGGGATCCTACTTCCTTCCTAACTTTAACACGTCATTACTCCGGGGTCCTACGTCCTTCCTAACTTTAACACGTCATTACTCCGCGGCCTTCCTATGCGTCAGCCAGTTATTCTCTATTGTAATTGGATATTCATGTTAAGCCAATTAATTCCGAAGAGTTTAAAAATAGACATAGCCTTATAGTTTTGTCTCATCAGAGTTACTGCTAAGAAAGATACTGTTTCACTGCTTTGATATCATATACTTACGTAAGTACGCAGGAAGGGGGGGGGGAGTTCGATGGGGTTCGGCGGAACCCCCTATTTTTGTGATGTAAAAACATACTGCCATTAAGTTCATGTTCATGTGAACATTCGGCATCTGCTCACCGCTGGTTGAATAATTACCTGAGGTGTGCACAAACCGAAAGACTGAGTGCTCTAGCTTTATTACATAATTATTATGACACTGCTATCAACGTTGAAACTGTATGTAAGTTATTTATGGAAAACCACACCAGAAGAATGGAGCATGCTAACATGTTATTTCAGTAGTGTATATATATATGTACGTATATGTTATCTAATATATTAATGTTGTACACAGTTGTTTAAATTAGTGATATAATTTAACAATCAATAACTATTCTGTATGTAGATAGCACAGTACTTTATTATAATAAAACATACATATTTATGCTAATTTTAGTCTAGCTCCACATGCAGTGTTACAACAGAATGATTTGTTGATTTTTCATTGGATGTTTGTGGATTTTATGTGAACAGCCATACAATTGTTTAAGCTATATTTCATGTAAAATTACTTCCAGATTTAATCTCATAGCACTTTTTTTTTTTTACAAATTTTCTAAAGGGGATCATGCCCCAGACCCCCGTAGCATTAGCATGCTTATTGTGCTTCGCACAATATGTTTTGGCTTTTGATCTCATAAATTTGAATCCCCTTTCAAACATTCTGCATATTGGCCTGTTACTACCTCGTCCTAATACGATGTACGTCGACTGTTCCAAATATAGGTTTTGTACATTATCGTGAAAATAATACCTATTTATATTCTTCTGTTATGTAAAAAAATGGTTTCATGAGAACAATGTCACAAAAACTGTTTCTAAATTATAACATTAGAAAAGATTACACAAGCTGTGTCGAAATTTAGAAATTAACAGGAATTTTTATTATAAAGTTAGTAGAACGGCGTTAAATACTATTGAAAGGGTTCTGACTGCCCACTATTTGGCGATGTAAGAAGAAAAAAATATTGTTATTTGATTCATTTAACTGGTTCTTCATTTTTTTAAACTCCCTGTACAATGTTACAGTATATAATTGAAAGAAAACATCTTAAAGTTTGGGAACTTACAACAACAAACATATTTTGACAGGACAATTATTAAGATGAATATATAATAAATAAATTATTCACTAACAGGAATTCAACTTATTAATGCTATAAGAATGCTTCACTTAGAATGTGTTTTAGCAAAATAAGCTGAAAAATAATAATTTTCCATATGCCTGCGTCCCCCGGTGGGATAGCGATAAGTCTTCGGATTTATAACGATAAAATCAAGGGTTCGGTTTCCCTCGGTGGACATAGTGGATAGCCTAATGCAGCTTTGCTACAAGAAAAAACAACATATGTCTGCAAATTTCACATTCAGATACAACTAATTTCTCAGTTATATGAACCAGTAAGAGTACTTTATTTTAGTTTTATGTCATTTTCTACATTAAAAACTTTCTAAGGATGTTCGTAATTGCAAATGCATTAGAATAAAAAGAAAGACACGTCAAGCTAAAACTCCACCAGGAATTCCCTTGTAAGATAATTGTACTCAAACTGTTAAAGAAAAAAAAACTGATGAAATGTTTACGAATGAAAGCCTCCATCAGAAATTTAACAGTTTGAGTACAATTATCTTACAAGGGAAGAAAAAAACTGATGAAATGTTTACGAATGAAAGCCTCCATCAGGAATTCCCTTGTAAGATAATTGTACTCAAACTGTTAAAGAAAAAAAACTGATGAAATGTTTACGAATGAAAGCCTCACATTATCTTGCTTTAAGTTCAGATGTGTTGAAACTAATGTCTAAGTACATATAACATTTCCAGCTTACCGGTAGTATTCAAAATTGCATGTTTATTTAAACGTGAAATAGCATCTCTGCGCGTACATGAGATAATTGGAGCCAGCCGGTATAATATCCTAACCGATACTGTTTATTTTTAACGAAGTATTATTCTCCCAGTAAACGAAGTTAATCTAACATACAAAGTATTACATTGTCTTTTTTTCTTCATATAAGTAAATAGATTTATCACTGTCTCTACATTTCAAAACAAATAGAAACTATCGCTCAATTTGCACTCATTAATTGTTTTCATGTCAACGACAGTGAAAGAAAAAGGAAACAAAAAACAAAAACATATCGGATGATAATAATATTATGGGGAAATTTATTCTTTGGAGTATCCAAGAAACAGATGATTTTAATGTATGTAGTATACATGGATAACACCAAAGAACCACCCTAGGAAAAAGTGCTGAACAATTTGAAAATTTTCACACAACGAATCTTTCAATATGAAAATAATATTTATCAATGGTAGATAGAAGTAAACTTTCTCCTAAAAGTATATGAAAAGTAAAAAATAAATTATTTATTTACAGAACCGCATTTATTTCAATTTCATATAACTAGCTTTCTCCACTTACCGGCCCGGCAATCTGAGGGTTGCGGGTTCGAAT